>NW_028288683.1:940200-1096900 GCF_059628265.1 Tinamus guttatus
GCATGTACTGTGCATGCTTTATCAACAACTGCATCCATGATTTATATACACCTAAGCAAAACTGAGTCAAATTATAATGCAAGTTAAAGATTGCTTTCCTATTTGCTATTTACAGTGTCTAATGCAACAGGACTTCAACTCTTAGTGAAGCTAGTGCAGGCTACCATTTTAAATATTTAATCATATGCATTGATGCAATTCTTAGACAGAGTAGGGCATATATCCATACATAGTCTCTAGTCTGTATAGACTAAACATAAATGCACATATTGAGAATTCTGAGATATCATTGTCTTTCACATGTCTGCTTATGCTGACTGAAAAATACTATATTGCTTTTGAGAAAAATAGCGTGATACTATACATGAAGATTACCATGCTCCATTTGACAAGCAGGTGCTGAAAGAAAGTCAAAATTAAACACCTTTTCTGTCTTTGGAATTTAATAGAATTTTGCAAGCCCTTAGATAAAGCTGTTAGTTTCAATTTGTCGATTAACTCACGTGCAGAAAGGAAAATTTTTAGACAGTTAAGCAGCCTTGTCAATTAGATATTTAATGAATTAAGATGAACTCAGAGGCACTTTTAACTGGCATCTGTTGCTAAAGGAGAAGTATCTACATTTCTGAAAGTTCCAGGTGTCACTAAGTAGTACTCTATTGAGACTAATTTAATTTGTTCACTTAAGATCCAATTCGTGGCTGTGATACCCTCCAGGAGTTGCATAGCAAGTCTCTAAGCAAAACATTTAGTTCTGTTGTTGCAAAAAATTAGTAGGTATTTGGAACTAGCTACGTTTATATGAGATTGCTTTTCTTTTTTCCTCAAACATACTCTGGTTAATCGCATTCATTATTGAAAATGTTTGAAATTGATGGACTAAAGAACACATTTCTTTTAATATCAGGCATATAAATACTTTGTATTATAGTGCTTTAAAACATGTCTTTATTACTTTTAGAATGCCTCTTTGCTAATCTTGATGTTGTGTCCTTCCTGCAGATGTAAACGAATGTGAAGCTGAGCCCTGCAAGAATGGTGGAATTTGTACAGACCTTGTTGCCAACTATTCCTGTGAATGTCCAGGTGAATTTATGGGAAGAAACTGCCAATACAGTGAGTATCACAATGATTCTACAGCTCTTTTTTAAATGTTTGTGTTTTCTTCTATAGAAACAATCACATTACACGTAGAAATATTTTTGTATTCTGCAGTAGATGATGCTTGAGATAGCCTTGATTTTCTCTTCAAGATGAAAAAACTATAAGATACTGAATTTATCAGGTCTTAAAATAAATTGATATGATTTTCTAATATGATCATGGAATCATTTAGTATGTAGAATGATTAGCTAGAGTTAAGATGAAAAGGAGCAAATAGTGTTTAAAAAAAAAAACAAAAACTGAGTCAGTCTAAGGGTTCATCTAGCCAGGTATCCTCTCCTTAACAGTAGTGATATCATATGCCAGCAAGAACAGACCAAGTATATATGACACTTTGCTGAGCTTTCTCCAATCTCCTGCTATTTTCTGCTCAGAGGAGTTCCTGAGCCCTATATGTTTTGGTTTGATCTCATTTATTTAATTAGTACCTCAAAAAAGACTATTGTAATCCATTTGTCTTCATGTAAACTTTGACTTCATGTAAACCTTTCTTGTTCACAATGCGTTCTGTGTGGGAAAACCACCTCATATGTGGAAGTAAAACAAGTTATTCTGGTTTGATGCTGGTTCTTACTCAACATCGTTTGAGGTCTAGTTGAGGAAACGTTTGCTCATTTTGTTACATGCTGTGGAGCATGTAAGGAACTGGCCTAATGTGAGGATAAAAATGGCTGTATGTAAGGTGGACTCCCAGGAGAAATCTTGCATGGTTTTGCTAATAACTTGGATTATGAATGGATTGTAAAGATTTGATTCCCATAATTAGAATGCATTGTAAATACAGAGGAGTACATGTGAAAGACTGGAACCAGAATAACAGAATAAAATGCTATGGAACAAAGTGCGAGGTATCAGAACTTAAAAGTTAATGACCGAAGAAAGTGTTTTCTGAATTCGAAAGAATATGGAGAAGAAAGCCTATGTATTTCAGTTTATCCAAGAGTAATTGTTGATTGCTTGTATGATGGAGTTGTGGAAAAGACAAACGTAGTGGCAAGATATGTCAGCCTCATGCCTTGTGGAGAAGAGGGAAAATATTTGTGCTATTATACCAGATACCACTTTAAAAATACCTGAGATTTTGTAGCCATCCACATTCAAATAGCATGATTTCAGATAAGAGCAGGTTCAAAAAGATCTAATAGGTATAGCAGGAAAATCTAGACTCTGTTGCAAGTTGAATACTAAGTAAATTATGTAGTGGTTAGCAAACCATAACAAAGGTGAATGGTATAATTTATTTTTCTGTGTTCACATTGTAGATGCATGGGGAGGCAGGGAAAGAAAATGTGGATCATTAACCACAAAGACAGGCTAGGAATTTTTCCAAGTAGCTTCAATGGGTTCTCAGATTCACATCAGGCAAACAAACTGAAGCATCTAACATAAAGTGTACAAAACTGTAGAGAGAAATCATAGATTAAAGTTTGATTTGAGATGTTTTACATGCCTAGATGTCTACCTTAACAGAATTTGTGTGCTGTACTTAGTCACAAAATCTAACTCAGGAACTTCGTGATATAAAAAGATGAACATCTATTAAAGTTTTACATAAAAGTTGTTGATGGATTTTTTTTATGCACTTCATTTATTAAGGGCAATTGAAATGCAATTTGGAATTCTGGCAGGAATCATATCCATCTCTTTTAAGATTTATCCCTTCTGGTTTTTGGATGATAAAAAATTACAGAAAAATAATTATTATAATTGCTCAGGTTATACATCATATGAGACCAATTTGCTCTTTTACTAAAAATAGATAGTCAGAGCTATACAAAGTATAAGTTTTGAGAATATTGAACTAGCTAAAGAATTCTTCCAGTAAAGCGTTATTGAATTACAAGATAGGTGCCTATAGCCTGTCTTTTAGGACACTCGGTGGGAGGCATTATATTGGGAAGTGAATCATCCTATTAAGTGAGCCTACCTATTTTCACTAGAAGCGCTTCCATAGGTAAGTGTTCACCAGTGTCACCTAGGTCTCCATCATCTATTCTGTAGAACAGAACACTTAAGATATTTGAAAGGGTAATATTCTTGGGTGTCAACAATTTTTTTTTAATTATAAGAAGTCTGGTATTTTAAACAGCAGTCAAAGTGCTTTGGTATAGATATTGCTGCAGGTAGCAAGAATAGTGATTACTAAATGTGCTAGACAGTAACAGTTAATTTGTTATCTCTGGGGTGTGTGTGGCTTGGTAATTGAGTGGGCATGACAGTACTGCAGTGCAATAGTAAAAAGATTGTGTTCCTTTCTTACTCTGGTTAATGAACAGACATATGGAATTACCAGCTACCAGGTTATCTGAAGGACATGGAAAAAAAAAAAAGTAAAATCATTTGTGTTATAAAGAATTAAAAGTAATAAAGTACTTAAATAAGTAATTATATATTTTTGCAAAATGCAGGTATTTGAATGCTTCAGTTATACCCCTCCATACTCATACTATTCTGGTAACTCTATGAAGAGTTATAAATAAAAAATAGATAATTAAGGATGGAAATAAAGGTTGTACTCACTGTAGATTGTTACTGAATTGCCCCTATGCTGAAGACATACCACGTTACTACTTTAGCTTCCACTACTTTTTCACAGACTTTTATCATTCACTGCTTTTGCACTATCCTTAACACAGGTGACATGAAATGTTAACTGTCCTTCTTATACCAATGCGTTATTGTGCACTATACCAACTCCTATAGCCAGGGTTGTATATATCCATTTTTTGAGAAGTTTTGTGCCATTACACCTAATTATGTAATTATATGTAGTTATAACACATTCTAATTATACCATTAGAGTATTACACATCTTTACACTAATCATATAATTAAATACTGTTACACTAATTATGTAAACGACTGATTGCTGTTTCAGAATTACCTCACATTGCTCAAGGATTGCTAAACCACATCACAAAATATGTAAAATGCTGTAGATAGAAAAGAGAAAACACAAATTATATTATACAGACTATTTTTTCTGTCATTGCAAATCTGTTCTCTAGCAAGCATTTTCTAGTATTACATGTAGAGTGATGTATCCCAATTAGTGTTGCTTTGTAATATTGACTTGCCATGTTACTTGTCAGCTTAAAATAGTTTGATGTCAGGGAGTTTTTTCTAATGTTCATAATAAATTTTGTGTGTCTCTTCTTTGTTTCTTAAACTTTCCCCAATTTCTTTTATCTAGTCACCTAAATATTTCATTTCACTTTTATGTCATGTTTAACACTTTACGGATTTGTGAAAATTGTTATATTATACTCACATTCTCCAAGTTTGGTGAAACACTCACCTACCATCCTTATGACTCCTCCCAAGAGTCTGTCTGTATAACTAGCGCAGCTGAAGTGGGAGAGAGGCTTGTAAGCTTGTCTGGAACTGAGTACTGAGAGGTTTCTTGCCCCTGTGAGGTTTCTTGCCCCTGTACTCCTTTTGTTGGCTATAAAGAGTAGAGAATTTGTGCAACTCTAGCACTAAAATGCCTTATAAACTTGGAAGACTATACCATCTTTGAAACACTATACTATCATCTGTATCTCTTTCCAAAGTGGATGAAGTTTGGGGCGGCTTTGTGAGGGCTCAGTCATGCAGTCCTCCGAAGATAGGTAAGGGGATGCAATCAGCTGATCTCCTGGCCAGTTGGTGTAACTCATGCTCCAACCATGCTCCTGTTCCTTTTTGGCTTGCTTATGTTTTATTTGTGTATCTGTCTCACTTTGAAGCACTGACCTATACCCTTTTTTTCTTTCAGGATACATTTAAGTTCTGTCTTTTTTTCTTATTAGATACTGTTTACTGTACCCACTCAGGGATTATATGGTACTAAAAACAGTTGCTTCTAATTGCTAGAAAGCATGAGATGAGGCAGAGTAGTGTGGAGTATAAGAGCACTGGTGGCTTCTGGAAATGTTCAATTATTCTAGAATAAGCTTATCAGTCTTTCAGAGGTTCTTCAGTGAGCATCTGGTATTTACAAATTTATCTGCAGATATTTAGTAAACATAGGATAGAAAGAGAGCCTTTTCCCATCCCATGAAAGTAAAAATTACCTATATTGTTTGCATATTACTTTCCAGGTTTCTTAAGTCCTCAGCATTTCCTAGAGGGAGAAGAAAAGCCTACCATTCTTGCACTCTCTGAACAAATTCTTGCTTCTCGGCTCAGTTCAAGCTATCAGTGATGATCACTTCCATTACAAATTTCCTTAGTCTTAGAGTTTTCATAAATAAGTAATAATTCCAGAAGAGTTTCTCCTGACATTGAAGTCTTTTACTTGCTGGATCACAAAATTCCCTGCCAGGCAACAGGGAGCTGCTTCCATTGATGTATGACTGTGTTCATTATTAAGTGCAAATCTATATTGTTAAAAGTCTCCCATAAGCAACCTAGATTTTCTGTTTTCTTGGCAAACAGTGAACGCATTGCAATTTCACCATTGTGCTTGTGGACCTGTAGCTTGCTGATTACTAAAACTTGCTGACATTAAAGCAGATGGCGTATTTTCTCTATTTTTTTTTCCTTTGAAGAGATGGGTAAGATTAGTCACGGTAAATATTTTTTACATATACTACACCCCCTTAACCTCCTATTCTGCATGTTTCATATGCCCATATTTATGATGACTACATTTAGAACAAGTGTACCAGCGTGATTTGTCTAGCATATCACAAATCCTGCTAAGCAGTGTACCGGTATTTTTGTTTGTTTCCTGTGCAGTGTATTTTAGTACATTACCATATGTTTTTACCACATTTGGTCATCTTCTGCCATCCTGTCTCTGGAAATTAAAACAGTTTTAATTTAAGCAAAAACTTCCATTTTTTCAGTGTCCTTCTTAGTTAAGAGTTATGTAAAGACCTGATAAATCCACACATAAAGAGCGTTTCAAGACTACTGTTTACATGGAGCCTTGTACTCCCAAACTAGTAGTTGTCATCAAAATCATTTTGAGCTGTGACTTGAGAATTTCCTTTCTTCTCTTACTCTGTTTTGTTTCTTAGGCATTTTTTTTGTTATTATTATTATTATTATTATTATTATTTATTTTCCCTTTTTTTGGGATGCGGGACACTTGCAACTTTCAGGACGTGTAGTGTGGGAGGAAGAATTAATTTCACAGTATTTTTGAACAGACTGTGTAGGTTTTTTAGCTATTTTTTTTCTTCTCTTATTTCACTTCTAAGCATGTTTCCAAGGGAATTGCTTCATTTGGTGGGACTTCTTGGCATCAGGTGCTTGTTGTCAGAATTTCTGTATGATGCTTAGTCTTCACTGAGACGTGATTATTATTCTCATCTCCAGGTCCTACTCTTACTGACTCTGGCTCAACAGCCCAATAATATAGAAAGCCCCCAACTTAAGTTCAGAAAAACCCTATACTAAACAAACATTATAGAGGAACATTCATGAAACAAAAGTTACATGTTCAGGGGAACATAACTTTTTATTTAAGTATATATTCATAAAAGTAGCCTTAACTATGCTCTGAAATGATTCTGTGATCATCTTGTCTGATACCTTGCGTATTGCAGGCTATTAATAGGTGTTCTTCAGCTGTCTTGTGTTAATGTCAAAATTACAAGCAATTAAAACTGTGTCTGGCTAAAATTTATTTTATAAAGCCTGTGTTTGCAAAAGATAAAAATAAGAACATATTTTACTGAATTAATAATTAGAGTTTATAACAAGATTTCTGGTGAATTCAGCTAGTGAAAATGTCAGGTTAACTGTTAAACAAGACTTTCATTTAACCATATCTGGTTTCCTGAATGCCTACTAGAGAACAATGTTTTCAAAGTGTGGGACTTTTTAAGCACTTAAAATTTGCAGTATGTTTTGTCTTAAAGCTTCCAGTGAGCTACTGTGAAAATGAAGTCCTGAAACACATGTGAATTACAAACCTGGGAACCAGGAAATCTCAAGAAGGCAACTCCAGTGCAGAGCATCACCAGGAACCTGGGATCTCTGGGATTTTCAGACTTTATAAAAGCCTATATGATGGGCTGTCCCAGACCAGTAACCTGTGAGAACCTGCTGAGAAAAAGTCATGTTCTAAGGGCACCTCCAAATCTCTGAAGTTCAGTTGCTCCACAGTTAAATATAGCTTAAATATTCTCATTGATATTTGTTAGTTCTTCACAAAGCACACACAGGCTCCTACATACCCTTTTTGCCCAGGCACCCTGTTTAAGACACTAGGGTGTGCAAAATTAGGCTCAGCAGGTAGATCAGAGTTGTAGCTTTTCCCTTCAGCCCAACAGGAAAATGAGACTGAGTTCTCAGTATTTGATGTTGAAACAAAATCTTCAGTGCTATGCCTTTGGGTGTGTTTTCATCTCGGTGCCATTGTACTACATGGAAATGTCTCACACTGAAAGTTGATTTCTCGGTATTTTAAGGCAGCACAGGGTACACTTTTCATTGTATCCTCTGATGTAAACCTTGTACAATCTTCACACAACCTCCTGGGACCAACAGACATATTTTATGCGTTTAATCATCTCCTTGCTACATGAGTCTCCTAGCACAGCTTTTGGGTTGTGTCAATATCTCCATTATGAAACCAAACCCATTTTCTAGCATCTTTAACTAGACTTTGTAGCTTCTCATTTTTAGCTTGAACTGCTTTGTTGAGGAGATGTCTTTTCCATGGTTTCTTTTTTCACTACTAAACTTTTTCTCTTATTGGCACTACTGATCTGTCTCTCTCGAGCTTTGTATCATTCTCAATTCATGATCTCACTTAAATACCTTCTGTAGTGAGAAAGGATGATTGTGCTGGGGTAGGTTTTTCTTTCCCCTACCTGCCTTCCCCCTTTTTATTTCTTCAGACTGAGGAAATAAGATGACCCTAGGTTTTCATGTGATGTGCCACGTGACTTAAAAAAAACTTACATTAGAAAAATATCTTCCTGTGTAAAGGGCTCTTTTTGTGTGTGTGGCAAAACCAATGCATATTTTAACATTTCTAAGCCAAAAAATAAAGAAAATGAATCATGCACCTTTTTTTTTTTTTTTAAGTAGCCTCTATAGCTTGTAAGAGCTTGGTATGGTCAATAATTCATGTTCTGTTTCAATTCCTTCTTGTAGAAATGACGAATAATTTGCAGATAAAGAATTGGTACTATAAAAAGAGATAAAAGTCAGACTATAGCCAGAAGCAAGCTGAAAAAAAAAACCTGATAATTATGACAAAAAAAAAAAACTTTAGAAATATGGAAAAGCATCTTGAGTGAAAGTACTAATGATTGTAAATATATGAAAAGAACAATTTACAGCTGCAGTAGCTCCACAAAGTTCCCATTAGCTAAGTCCAATTAGAATATATCTTTAAAGATTTAGTGTTTATAGATAATTTATTTCATAACATGAAACCCTCGTCACAGAGGATTTGTCATCTGAGTCAGCTAAATCTAGTGTGTTGCTACGCTTCGGTGGACACAGAAATGATGAAAAAGAAAAAACATCACTAGGATCGTATATACTTCTCGTAATGAAACTACCATGGTGTTTGCTATAGTGAACAATGGAGAAAAGGGTAAAATTCCAGGTGGGTAGGGTGTAAACCTTGCATAACATGGAAGCTTGAAAGTTGATTCACATTCTGGAGATTCATTTGAACTCAAAATTCAAGCCAAGCTGAGAAGGGTGGAAATCCCTGTTAACTAAAAAGAAAATGGAACAAAACATGGTTCCTTAAGCCCTAAATGAACTAAAATCTCCAAACTCTGCCCGGCCATCTGCAGTTTTCAGAAGGGGAAGGAAATACAATATGTTCAGTGATCAACTGCCTGCTGAGGCAAAATTCACAACTCCTGCTGCTTTGGACAGATGGAGAGTCCAGCAATGAGATGCTAGTAGTTTACACCCATTTTCGTCCCTGACCACTGCCATGCTCATTTGTTGCCTTCCATTAGATAATCTGAGGGCTTAAAAAAAAACCCAAAACTCCAGCATCTAGTCGTTGATTTTATACATATATATAAATAAAAAATAAAGCAGCATGTAGTTCATCACAACTTAGTCTGCTTTTTAGCCTTTCTGGGTTCAGCATTGGAAAGGCAGTCACTCCTTGCCTGTCAGATCTGAGGGAAATGGCATACTCGGGCGGCTGCAGGCTGCTACATGGACAGTGGCCTTCAGCCTAAAAGCTGCTCTGGGTAGGTGAACCCCTGCAGCTTGGCAGATCAGCAGCCACAGTGTTATTTAGGCAAGGCTGTTACTGCTTGAAAATAAATGAGGAGTTGAACAGATATGAAAAATTCTACAGCAGCACAATACAGAAAAAAGGCTTCATGTCTTTCTGATGTGCTGTATGTAAACTGACACTCAGAATGAGGTAAGTAAGTTTGCCTTGAGAAGTATAACTAAAACTTTCAGAATTTAGAGCTATCATAAAGGGTTATTACCTTGCAGAGCAAATATGGTGGAATTGCTCTCAGTTCAAGCCCTTTTAATTTATGTCGGTGATCATTTTCCAATATTAAAGATAAATACTATTTAAACTTTTTTCGAGCTTTTGCAGTTGCTTAGAATTTTTTTTTACAAAAAAAAAAAAAAGTAAAACTCTAACTCTAAAAATGGTGATCTATTCTTGATCCACCAAAGCTGTTTGCTAAGGAAATAAAATTAGTCGAGTTTACCCACAAATGTAGTTTTCATTTTCAGACACTTCCTGGCAAATCTCTATATTGATAGTAATATTACATGCCTTCACTGGATGTAAGTTTCAGTGTGTAGTTTATAATATTGTATCTATTGTTATTCTGGTTATATCTCTGTCCCAGTTTATGCTCATGTTACTGAATTCTTACTTTCCTAATTAGTCTGTTCCTGTTTTTATGCAATGCATTTTTACACATCCATGTTTTGAAATTTCGAATTAAGCACAGCATAAAGAGTAACCATATTGTAATTCTCATTGCATCAGTTTGAGAAAAGCAAAAATTTATTTTTAAGTATTCTGCTGACTTCGTAAGCAGATGTGTATCCTCATCCCACAGGGTCAAATATTATTCTAACTTTTTCTGCGAGGTTTCTAAAACATATCAGTTGTCTTCTGGATAGCAGTAAAACTTAGAGGAAATTGCTTACAGTTCTTACTGTGCTTACTGAAACCTTTTCCTCCTCTACTTCTTACTGTGCTTTCCATCTATCCATCTTCCCATGCTTCCCATTGCGTGGTGATCAGCAGCGCAGAGTTTAGTTTGAGGCCTGTAGCGGGGTCCCCCAGGGGTCAGTCCTTGGTCCAGTCCTGTTCAATTTATTCATCAATGACCTGGATGAAGGCACAGAGTGCTCCCTCAGCAAGTTTGCTGATGACACCAAACTGGGAGGAGTAGCCGATACCCCAGAGGGCTGCGCTGCCATCCAGAGGGACCTGGACAGACTGGACAACTGGGTGGTGAAAAACCTCATGAAATTCAACAAGGCCAAGTGCAAGGTTCTGCACCTGGGGAGGAATAACCCCAGACGCCAGTACAGGCTGGGGACTGACCTTCTGGAGAGCAGCTCTGCAGAGAGGGACCTGGGTGTCCTGGTGGATGATAAGTTGACCATGAGGCAGCAGTGTGCCCTTGTGGCCAAGAAGGCCAATGGAATCCTGGGGTGCATTAAGAAGAGCGTCTCCAGCAGGTCGAGGGAGGTGATCCTGCCCCTCTACTCAGCCCTGGTGAGGCCACATCTGGAGTATTGTGTCCAGTTCTGGCCTCCACAGTACAAGAGGGATGTGGAGCTGCTGGAGAGAGTCCAGCGCAGGGCCACAAGGATGATCAGGGGCCTGGAACATCTGCCCTATGAGGAGAGGCTGAGGGAGCTGGGCCTGTTCAGCCTGGAGAAGAGAAGGCTGAGAGGGGATCTAATCAGTGTCTATAAGTACATCAAGGGAGGGAGTGCAGAGGATGGTGCTGGTCTCTTTTCAGTGGTGGCCACTGATAGGACTAGAGGAAATGGCTGGAAACTGAAGCACCAAAATTTCCACAGGAACTTAAGGAAAAATTTCTTAACAGTGAGGGTGACAGAGCACTGGAACAGGCTGCCCAGAGAAGTTGTGGAGTCTCCTTCTCTGGAGATCTTCAAAACCCTCTTGGATGCAGTCCTGTGCCACGTGCTCTAAGTGTGCAGGGGGGCTGGACTAGATGACCTCTAGAGGTCCCTTCCAACCTTAAGCATTCTATGATTCTATGATTCTATGATCTACGAAAATGTAAGTGGAGATAGTGCAAAAGGGTACTTCCTTAGAGGGAAACTGACAGGTTACTGCACGTGTCCTACATACGGGGCCTAGGGAAAACCAGGTTGTGGTCTTAGATATTATTAGTGTTTTGTTGTTGTTGTTATAATTTTTATAGTGTTGTTATAATGTTGTAATATGTTGTTATAATTTGTTGTTTGTTGTTATAATTTCTCTTCTCCTATACTTAGATCTCCTGATACCCTTAATGCTCTATGCTCTCAAGCTGCTCTATTCTCTAGCCTCAGCTTATTCTTCTTGATTTTGTCAAGTATGCGTGCTGGCAGAAGAGATACTGCATTTAAGCGCATCCATTACATCTTGCAGCGGGTTTTGCATCACCGAGAACACACTTGCAGTGGGTATTGTATCACCGTATCACTGAGATTGGGTGCTCTTGTTCAAGACAAAAAGTTGAGAAGCACAGAAGTTTCAGTTGTTTTTCAGTCCTGTTAAGTTTTAGGTAGCAGATCAGCATCATTCAGTGCTGCCAACATTGAAATTCCATGGCACATATTTATTTATCCAAAAGTTTTCAATTCATGCAAAATTTCACATGGAGAAGCATAGTTAACTTCCTATAGGAATTTAATATAGAAGAATAGGTAACTTCTTCTTTGCCTTTATATCATTTTGTGAATAAATGGCTTTACATAGCCATAATTGAAAGTTGCTAGGTCAATCTAAAACTTTTTAATGTCTCGACTTTTTTTTTTTTTAATTGAAAGACACAGGAAAATGTTAAGAGGTTTGGATTTTGGTGACAGGGTGATGTTGTGTGCTATGTCCTGCTCTAAACAGCTGCAGTAGCAAAGTGACAGCTTTCTAGTGGCTTTATTGACAGTGCTTGTTTTAGAGAATTTTCAGGACAGGGAGTATTGCTTGTTAGTTTGTCAGCTTAAAAATACTATGTTTTTCTTGACAATCTTGTAGCAGACATCATTTCCATCTAATATTAAACTACTGGATAAATAGATTTCCTGCAGAATGCTGAGTAAAGATATAACTATAATGATATAGAACCATAAACTTTATTAAGAGGAGATGCCTTCTGATGTTTCTCAAGTCTAGTTTCTATTCCTAATTGAACTGCTGTTCTTATTCATTATGTATGCAGTATGTTTTCTTGGGGAGTCATTTTTAAATAGGCTATTAACATGAATAACATAATGGATTTCTAACTAGATTTCACTAGCATTTTATTGCTAATTTCATAAGAACATAAAAAACATCATATTGGGTCAGATGGTTCAACAGTCTGTCTGGGCTGCAATCTTGGCTCTTGACAGTGACAGTAACAAATGCAATTTAAGGAGAGCATGTGCTCTCTTGGCCACTTTCTTCCATTTATTCTTTTTGAATCTGTTCCAGATTCAGAGTTTTCCTGTTAAGAATATTGGAGGATACACACTTAACTGTTCTATTGAGTATAATCTGTGTAGCTATTGCGTGTCAGTTTGTCTAATCCATTTCTGAACTTGTTGAATATACATGCAAAACTTCTTGTGGCAGGGCAAGAGGCTTCAGAGGCTTACTACCCACTGTGCAAAGAAGTATTTTCTTTTGTGTTTATAACTTAACTATAACGTTATGAAGGGAGTAATTGGTAATGGGAGCACATGATAATAATAATAATAATAGCACTATTGAGAAGTAGAACATATTCAATTTCTTTAAATTTGATTAGTTCAGAAAGACATTGCTTGCACATATGAAGCGTGTTGACCAATATAACTGAATAATGTGTTGCTGTTTGTTGAGATCCTATATCACAGAAACATTTAATCTGTTGAGGCATATCAACAAATCGGTAGCAGTTCTTCCCATTACTGTCTGAAAAGCTGTCTTCCGTTGCATGAAACATAACTAATCACTTAATTTTCATGTCAGCTCCTAGAGATTTAAAGCTTAACATAACATCATTTGAAAAGATTGCTTGTCTGGAAATGTCTGTGTGCTTATTAGTTGCAGCCGATGCAAATTGGTAAAGATGTTTCTTTTGACATACACTGTTTTAAGTAGAAACATGAAATGAGATTAATCATATTCTTCACCTTGGTGCCAAGTACCACACTATCTACAAACATATTTTAAATCACATTTCTGAAATAATAGCAATAATTATTCAGGTGTTTGTAGGTCATGAAAACACATTTAGTTTTGTTTTTATTCTCTGAAGCAGATTTGTGGAGATAAATGCTTTGTGTGCTATTAATCAGAATTCAGAACACAATGACTCTACAAACACTATGGCCGAGCAAATGTCCTATTCCATTGTCTAATTAAGAGTCTCACAGAAGTTAGAAGTCCTGTGACTTTACATTTTTATTTGCAGTCTGCCTATATCTGACATGGTACACTGGAGTTGGCTTTTATAGTAGTCTTCAGTTAAATAAAATAAGGTTTTGTACACTAATTTCTGTGCTTTTATTTCACCTTGTGATGAACTAGAAGAAGACACATGGTTTGTTCTGTATCTCAGAGGAAGTAGTGATTAATTTTAAATTGCTTGAGAGGAAACACATATATTGATTTGATCTTGCCCATGGGGATTAGTTTTCAAAAAAATTAACAGGAATTACTACAACCACATCACTCAATGTCACTGAAATCAAACCACTGGATTGTGTAAAAAAAAAAAAAAAGAAAAAAAGAAACACCTTGAGCTTGAGCTATGTAGAGTGAATAATTTGAGGAGCTGCAGAATAATTAAAATAGCAACAGATAAAAGGTGTGAAGTTGAGCTTGTGACCTGCAGCTGCATCTATATGCTATAGAATCACAGAATCATAGACTCATAGAATGCTTAGGGTCGGAAGGGACCTCTAGAGATCATCTAGTCCAACCCCCCTGCATACGCAGGCTCACCTAGAGCACATGGCACAGGACTGCATCCAAGAGGGTTTTGAAGATCTCCAGAGAAGGAGACTCCACAACTTCTCTGGGCAGCCTGTTCCA
Source organism: Tinamus guttatus (assembly GCF_059628265.1). NCBI lineage: Eukaryota > Metazoa > Chordata > Aves > Tinamiformes > Tinamidae > Tinamus > Tinamus guttatus. The sequence continues at coordinate 954,560 of NW_028288683.1, forward strand.
GTGCTCTGTCACCCTCACTGTTAAGAAATTTTTCCTTAAGTTCCTGTGGAAATTTTGGTGCTTCAGTTTCCGGCCATTTCCTCTAGTCCTATCAGTGGCCACCACTGAAAAGAGACCATCACCGTCCTCTGCACTCCCTCCCTTGAGGTGCTTATAGACACTGATTAGATCCCCTCTCAGCCTTCTCTTCTCCAGGCTGAACAGGCCCAGCTCCCTCAGCCTCTCCTCATAGGGCAGATGTTCCAGGCCCCTGATCATCCTTGTAGCCCTGAGCTGGACTCTCTACAGCAGCTCCACATCCCTCTTGTACTGTGGAGGCCAGAACTGGACACAATACTCCAGATGTGGCCTCACTAGGGCTGAGCAGAGGGGCAGGATCACCTCCCTCGACCTGCTGGAGACGCTCTTCTTAATGCACCCCAGGATTCCATTGGCCTTCTTGGCCACAAGGGCACACTGCTGCCTCATGGTCAACTTGTCGTCCACCATGACACCCAGGTCTTTCTCCGCAGAGCTGCTCTCCAGAAGGTCAGTCCCCAGCCTGTACTGGTGTCTGTACTCATCACAACCCTCAAAGTCCAATCCATACAACGAAGGTTGAATCTAAAGCACCACTTGAGCTAGAGATTTTCAGATATGGATAAATATCTGACTAGAAACACCAAATTGATAGCTAATGTTGATGTTGTAGTATTCATCATTCTTTTGGGGAAACAATGTGTAGTTTTGTTTGTTTGTTTGTTTTGATAGTTTTGGAGAGTTCTTATGTTTAAAAAGTTAGTGTTTTGTACACAGTTCTTGCATTACTTAGAATTCATTCTAACTAAAAAAAAAAATCTGTCTTTATGTAAGAGGAACTGTAAAGAGCTTAGGCTTTTCTTGTACTTAAAAGTGATGAGTTAGTTAAAAGATGTGATCAGTGAGGAAAAACAAAATAAGCTCTCATGACCCTGAGAGAAGATGAAATGGCATCAAGAATGACCTCGACTAAGCAAAAAAGAAAGTAAACATGCAAAAAAAGAAGCCAGTTCATTCAAAAATTGTATTTGTAGGAATATGCCTAATGTATCTATGTTACGGACAGCTGGGTTGTGTGACTCCTCAGACCTTCAGAACAGGAGTATAGTTAATACCTCCAAATAGTATGTTTACTTTGACCAAAGTAAACTGTTTCTAAAAAGAAAAGCAAATATAATTTGTTTCCAGTAACTTAAGATTTTACCTCTTCTTCTGTGTATCAGCACCCATTTACATGTATCATCTGCAAATACATGCAAAAAAACAAGGTCTCTGGAAAATAAATCTCTTCAACAGTCACACTCTACTTTCTCCTGAAAATGAACATGTAATTGCTACATTAGATGTAATGAAGAATTGAAAATTCAGGTTTCTTAAATATTCCAATTATGCATGCAGTTAACAGCAAAAATACAGGCTAACCTAGCAAACAAAACAAAATTTTTGTTTGCCAGGCATTAATCTAACAGATTGTGACTAACTGAGACTGAAATGTGTTTGTACTTTAACAGAAAAAATATGAACAAGCAGTTGTTCGAAGTATTCTGCTTATGAATGACTTAAAGACAGAAAAAGTGCTAAATCAATAAGCAAAATATTTATTAATATTATTTCATGTAGTTCGGTGTATTACTGGATAAAGTGTGCTAATTTGTGTCAAATTCTCAGCCCTATAATTCAGTATTACTGGAAAGTCAACAGAACTGTGTCAGATTATTTCAACACACGTTGGTGTCCACTCTGTTTATTTGACTTCGCAGGATTTACCAGATCTGAAAAGGATCTGCAGTTACAACTTTAGATATATTATAGACAGAGCAAGGAGTCACTTAATATTTCTATGCAAATAGCTTTCTGAGGTTTGGTGTGTGTATTTAAACATTCAATTATATAGTAATTGCGGCTACCAACTGACACATACCACTTTTTAATTATTGTCTTTTTCAACAGAAAATCAAAAATCTGGCAAATTATTTTATTGCGGTAATATTAATCTCTTCTTTGGCAACTGTTTTTAAAATACACTTTTCCATTAAGTCCCTCTAACCATCTATTAAATGCCTTTGCAGGAAAATGTCATGTATTTAAGATGTGATCTCTTTTCAGTGTTTTAAGACTTGTGTAAATCATTTCACATAACTAACTTCAGCCTCTTAAAGTTAGGCACTAAGTTGAAGATAATGGTCTAGGCTCACTCCTTGCTCAGCTGAAACAGAAAAGATGGATCACATCTAATTCAAACACTTACTTCAGAGGTCAAATAATGGAAATCAAGATTTAGAGATGAACAGTTCTTTTCACAGGTAACAGAAAGAGCCTAAACAACTAGTTTAGAATGGAGATCCAATTGGTTGAAGTTAGATGGGATAAATCTTATCCATTATTTTAGCATTGTTTGGTTAGCTATTTCTTAACATGAATATTGTGGAATAGTCTCCTTTTTATGGTGCAAAGAGATGTTGATAAAAATAATGGGATAGAAAATCACTATAGATGCATGTTTGACTTATGTTTAAAACACTTCATGGAGTCACTGATGCAATGTTTCATTTTCCTGCGCAGCTTTAGTAATGAAAGATTTCTTTTACTGCACATGTTCAAACACTAGTTGTTCTAAATCTCTTCCACCCTAATAAAAGTCTATGCCCTTTAAATTAATTCTTTATTTTATCATGACTTCAAGCTCTGATTCTGAAAGCTGCTTTATAAGGATATAAGATTATACATGAAATGGCTTGCAGAAACAGGATCTAAATTCTGATATCTGAATTTACAGTTATTAGTAAGTCAGGCATCTTAGAGAAGAAAATGGAAACAGGTTAGAGGCTGTGAGCTGCAGTTAGCAGGATTTAATAACAATTGTTTACATGCGATTGATCATGTGCTCTACTGTGGTTATAGCTCATTTTTAGCATATCACTTCAGCATTATATCGTATAGTCTCACATATTTAATTCCTTCCAAAGGACATGTATTCCATCCAATGCAGAATTTGTATTAGTGCCACTAGTATTTTTTAAACAATTTCAATGAATACAGCTTGTAACTAGTGATATTGTCATTTCTTAGGAACTGTTGCTCTCAGGAGAACAAAAACAAAACGCAAAGATAGAAAGAGTGTATTTAGGCTGCAAAATGAGATTTGCCATTTGAAAGGCACATATTCTTCTTCTCTGCAGAGGGAAATGAACATTCTCATTGTCAGCCTGGTTTGCAGGAATGCTAATTACACTCATGTTGTAATCCCATTGATTTCCACTGCAGATCTGCCAGCAAATGCAGGCTTTCAGTATTACACTATCTTATCTTTCCAGTTCTACTTGCAAGGGAATTTTTTTTTCAAGTATTTTTTCGAACTTTTTGAAACAGACAAATTTTCAGATGTCACAAACTGCCTTTAAATTGTCAGTAGTTAACTAACACACATACACATATGCAGGTGCACAAGGACAAACACATGATATAAACCCGTGGATTCTTTGACCAATTCAGAGAATCAGTTCATATCTTCAAATTTGTCAGCAATTTGGGTTGATCCAAATTCAAAATTTCACCTCTACAGATAAGATTTAACAAACATGAAAATTCTTTCAAAACCTTTTCCCCCCCACTACTGTAGTAAAGGCAGCTCAAAGCAAAATAAACCCAAGTAACTCAAAGGGTGAAGCTGTCCGTGGCCATCCAAAATCAGGCTGAACTTCACACAGTATGGTGCCTGATTACAACTTCTTTACAAAACTTTAAATCTGCCGAGTTTTCTTGCATTCTTTATATAAATATTTCTAACTATAGGGAGAGGTATATGGGTTATATAGCATTCAATAGAAAATAAAAAGATCATTTTAAATAATGACAGGATAACTAATGGATCCACAACCATGCAAATCTCCTCCACCCACAGGGTCCCAAATCTATATTCACAAAAATACTGTGCTTAGAAAATAAAACTTGGTAGCACATATTTGTTCATGTCTTATGTATGATTATGATCACATGACAGTTACTTTGCAGTACAACTTGAAAGCCCCTATAAATTTAACTTCTGTGTTAAGTATGTGGCTCAGTTCCTGTGTGAAGTATTTCAGTGTTACTCCATAACATTTTTTTTATTCAGATTAATTTTAGCAGAGTTATGTAAAAATTGTTAATGTTTATATTCAAATTTGGCAACAAGGTTATTTTTCCTGGTTCCAACTTGAAATGTAAAATCAGATTAATATATTTCTATTTGAGTGGTCAGCAGGGTAGTTTGAATTCCTCCTCCTCCCGTGCCTTAGTGAGATATAATTTAATCTGTTATTTTAAAAAAGTCATAATTGCTGGTTGATAGTGTTTCTCAGTGAACTATTAAATGCTCTAACTTTAGTAATGGTATGAGCTAGAGGAAGCATCTTGTTCTAGGCAGTTGCATAGAAAGTCTCTCCTTTCTCAAATTGCTGTCACTGCAGATTAGCCGTGTGGAGGTTCATTATCAAGCTGCAGCTAACCATTTTCAGGATTCTGAACTTGCTCCTGGCTTTCAGGAGTTGTGCTCTGGTCTCCTAGTACCCAGCACAACTAGGACAGCCACGTTCCTTCAAGCTTTGTAAGCTACACTGTGTTTTTGCTGTAGTAAGCAGTAGCTACTTGGCATCTCTAGCTAGAAAACAGAGTACTCAAAGGAGACTAAGGATATGTATTCAGATATGCTAAAGGCTACTGCACAGAAGGGTCCACCATTTTCTCTTTTTGTAGAATGAGGACCAGAAGTTGTAAAACAGGACAAGAAATTATGAAGCAGAACAAGGAAGATTCAAATTAAACTTCATTTAAACAGTGCATGGAGTTGGCAAATGTTCCCTAATGGCGCTTTTGAAAAAGGCATTTAACAAACATTTATCAGGAATATCATGAATATAGTTGGCATGTCTTGTGTTAAACAAACTTTTGCAGATATTTGGAAGCCCTATTTTTCTATGAAAAGAATCCATAAACAGTGTGCTTCTTACCAGAAATCCTTTTTCAAGCCCAGTTCCATTAAAAGCATTTTGAACAAGCCTAAGAATGTTATTTAATAACACTAATGTTACTGATTTCAGCACAGAACATAGCATTCACTTTGTGGGTTATGAATACTAGAACAAATGATTTTGTCTGATTACAGTTTTGAAGGTAGGAGGTTTTATACAGCCTCTAGTTGTCATCAGTTTGGGAATTTCCTCGGTCAGTTGAATCTTCCTTTAATTTTATTAATTCCCACGGGATAGATTCCTCTTTAAATATACTGTATGGTACAGTTCCCCAGATAAAATTCTTCTGCTTTGTGTAAGGAATATCCTTTGTGTGCAAAGAGCAGAATGCAAAAATCAGCAAACTAAGCAAATCAGTCCATTTCAGGCAGAGCACCATAAAAAAAAGTCCTAGTCTGGTTTCACTGATCTGCCATCTCCACGTGGTCCTGCGCTGCACTGGAAATATTAACTTGTCCCAGGTAGGAAATGCCTCTCTACCCATCAGAGGGTTCTCACAGGAATGAAAGTTCTGTCTCACAGCAACATCTCTACAAAATTAGTTTACTTCTTACACAAATTCACTTTATATACTATTTACAAAGAAAAAAATAATTTTATCACAATGTTTCCTGGTTTTGGAAAAAATAATCTTCATATGTTGAATATGCATGGCTCTTTAATTGCAGATTAACGAATGGTCCATACCCATCTAAGCTCCGATAAAACTCCTATAAAACTCCTCACAGATTCACTGTTATCAGAAGAGCAAGTATCCTTGAGAAAACAAACAAGGCAAGAATGTGTGGGTGGCTGCGGGAATAAGAAGAAGAAATAGACCGGCATGGTGGGAAGCTTATGCATGTATCAGCATTAATTAATGCAGCATCAGAGGTCATCTGTAATGCCATTGTCAGGGTTTGTGTTCAGCACAATTGCCATGCTATGCTAAGCACAGCCAGAGTAATCTCATTCCACAAAACAAGGTACGTGGAAAAATAGAGGAGCGCAGATTTCTAAAGCAGATTTGTTTTCTGCCTGCCTTCAATTTTACATCTGCTTGTTTTGATGACGTTACCTGGAAACAAACCAACAGAAGAAATTAAAGCCATGTATTCATGCTGCAGAATCAGACATGCTTCATCGTCATTAACAAGAGGTCTTTTTCTTCTGTTTGCCAAGGCATAATCCTCACACTTGCCAGTAATGTTTAAACCATTTAGAGATTTTGCTTAATTTGTGGACCGAAATGAAGTACAGAAGTCCACAGTATACACGCTATTCACACTTAAAATGTTTACCCAGTGCTTTCAAGGACATTTTTCTCTGTTCTGATTTAGATCTGAACTTATTTGTGTAAACCAGAGTAAGCTTTTTTTTTTTCTTTTTAGTTGTCATCTTCTATTTTCTTTTACATAAATATTTTTGTTCTACTGGAGGCATTTACTGTTGGAATAGCCAAGAGTCCCCTTAAGCTTGGTCTAGGAGTGAAATCTAGAATACTGTTTGCTTTGTGGTAAAAGCTGATACGTTGTGTTTCAGATATCATTATGTTTGGGAATTGTAAAGAAAACTTTGAAGGCAGCTTTATCATATGTCATTTTCAACTCTATTAGTGGGGGTTCATATGAAAAATAAAATCTTTGAAATTAAAAATGCATCTTTTAACAGTTTAGGTACTGGTGTTGACTTTTGCCATCCTTTGGAGAAACCATTCAGAGATATGTAGCTTATTAGTTCATCTTTGCCTTTGTCTCATTTTTGTGGACAGTGAAGTGGGTGTACTGAGCATTGGTTTATGTAAGAGTAAGAGGAGCATCATTAGTGCGTCATTTGTTTTGTATCAGTCGTCAGTGTAGGATTAAAAAAAATACAGCTTGAAATAGTATTTTGCTATTTAATGACATAAGTAACAGCTGTAAGTGACATAAATTTTCCTCTAGAATCTATAACATGAACCTATGCTATTTTTTGTTTACTTTCTTGCACCAGTTTGCCTGTCATATTCCAGTATGTTAGCAATAACTGATGAAAATGATTGCCTGTTGATGACTGACATTCATCAGGCTGAATGGCATAAGGTCACTGTAGTGATAGTGTTACTGTCTTGGAGACTTCAGCTTCCTGGCTTGTCATAATTTTTGTTAAATGAACTGTGGATTTAATAAAAATAGAGATACAACTGTAGTAAAATATAATACAACTTGTACCTATCTTGAAAAAATACACACCACTTTTTTTTAAAAAAAAAGTATTTAACAGATTTTTTGCTATTTAATGGATAAAGAATCTCCAAATGCAGCATCCTATTTTCTCCATTGTTAGTAGTTAATGGCATATCCTAGCCTATAAGAACTAAAAGGAATAATTGCTACTTTAACCTGCAGAAAAGCATTTTTATCTCCCAAATTGGAGATCTTGTGCAGCAGCTAGTGTGGCAACAGAGCCTGTTGACAGAGAAACGTGTTTGATTGATAGAACCAAAGGTAGGTAATTCAACTGCAAGTTTTCAGGCAAAGTAAATGCCTTGGAAATTTAGAGAGTGATAAACCCATTCTAGCTTTTGTAAGGATTGCATTTCCCTCAATGCAATCTATGGAAGAATCTACTTGGAAAAAGTTGAAGAAGGCATGAGTAAGTAAATTCCATTTGCAATGCTGTATTTACATTTCCCCCCAAATTTTCAACAATCTCCTTTCAATTGATGGAAGAAAATAAAATGAACAATTTTCTTTTAGAATAATGTCTTGTTAAAATAAAGAAAAAAGAGATGGATAAAATGGTCAGTTCTAATAATGGAAGGAGCTTACTTTTAAATTTTTAGCAAAATCTTTGCTGAAGTCCCAACTGTTCAATATCCTCCTAGCTCTGTAAGGTAGCAAATGTTCTGATCATTTAGGAAATATACTTAGCATTATTAAAAGTTTTAGAAAAAAAAGGTTTTAGAAAGATCTCAAAATACTGTTTGACTCTGCTATAAAATGGTAGATTAAATTCAATGCTATCAAACTCAAGGTAACACTAATCAAGAAAACAACCTTAATTGTGCATGCACATTTATCTTAGGTATGTCTTAGGAAGAGAGAGCCTTGGGAGGATTTCTTCAAGGCCCAGCTTCCAGGTTTATGCCCAAGAAATTGCTTAACTGGTCAGTACTACTGTGTTCAGAAGACCAAGATTACATTATAAATTCTGTGGGTTAGACCAGCAAGCACAATACTTAATCCAAATATCTCATGAGATTGATCTGCCTTTCAGACCACTGAGTAAAGATAGTCCTCCAAAGTCAGATCTTAATAGTGCATACATCATATATATTATGTTGTAAATGTACTGTTTAGAAATAGCTATTTAGGCTCACATTTCCTGTACATCTCGTTTGGTTTTGCTTAGAATTAAAATCAAAGTAGAAAGTATTGCTAATGGGTTGTTTTTAATTCTTATAAGTGGTAAATTTTGGATTTAACTCAAATTGACAAGTGGCAACTTGACAAGGCTAGAACTTCAATTAAATAAGAAGCTTGTACAATGAAGTACTTATTCCCCAAAGGCAGAAATTTGCTTTGGATTTTAGGACTAATCCTTCTAAAGATAAGGAAGGCAAATACTTCTGGCTATATATGGTCAGAACTGACAGAGCACAGCAAGTGTTGTAGTTGGCAAAATCAAACTGCCTTTTATTTTGAAAGGAAAATTCACATCCCATGTAAGAAGTTCACATGTATTTCAAATATGGTTGTAACACATGTTGAGCATGAAAATAACCATGGCTGCAAATCAAAACTATGGACTATGCACCTTAGACTCTAATAAGCAAAAACCTACACATCCGTTTCTCTTCATCTGCCAAAACTCTGGTGTTTTTAGGGCATTGAGAGTCTTACCATAAAACATAAAAATGGGAAATTTTAGAAAATACACATTTTCTTTGAAAATGCAGAATTTTCCCATCATCTTGAAGTATGTATGGCTTTCAATGTTTTAAGTAACACTTGATAACACTGTGAAAAATAACACTTTTCAAACAAATGTGGGTTGGGCTTTTTTGTTTGTTTTTTGGGGAGGGGCTGTGCAGCTTCTGTCAAAATGAGCACATTGCACTGGTCACATTTTTCTTCTCTGTACTTTTTACCTAATGAAGAACTGAGTTATTGTGACTTTATGACTGTGTAGTGTTAAGGGTTTCATAGCAAAACCATTTCAGAGGTTATTCTTTGGTAGTGCTAAAGGTGAAAGCACTGCCAAACTTATGAGCAAACCTTAAAAGGAAGCAAATGTCTGCTCCATTCTGTTGTGTCTGAAATTGCTGAATTGCTGTAGACTAAAAAATAGAAGATCTTCTGAACAACTGGGCAGATCAACTGCTCCAGTAAGTCCTGCAATAAGCTTCTCTTTATATCCTCCATCTGAATTGATTACAGAAATCAGGCAAGTCATATTACTTGAAAGTGATTGAGGGGGGTTTAATAACAGGTAGCCCCCCAATCATTTGTATATCATGAATTTTCAAAATTTTCCCTATTTGGATTGCTCACAATAGTTGTATTCTGTACTCTGAGTAGCTTTGAAAATCAATATATGCAAAAAATATCTTGACTTTACCAAAGGTTACATCTAACTATTTCAGATGAAAAGTTAGTGACCAACAATTCACAAAATTGTAATAATTGAATATTATTTTTAAGTATATACTTTGTGCTTCACTGATTACATCTGTAAGACCTTTATATTTAATATAACGAAACAACATCATGGTTGCCATTTCTTATTTCTAAAGATGAATGCAGTAAATTTCTTATTTCTATAGATGAATGCAGTAACCTGCATTGGCTAAGGAGCTAATCATTATGGCACAAGCAGCAGTATGGAAACTGTACAGTGGATGCACAATCTGAAATTTACTTTCAGCAACTACTTCAATATTTGAATATGAGAATTATTTTCTTAATATTTGTATCCTTAAAACTCAAGCTTTCAACTCTCCAGAGAGAACAGACTAAAGGAAGTTACAAGCTTAATCTATTTCATTGTTTTTGTAATGAGACTAGTTATTTACAGACAATATTTTGTACTATTCACTCATTTCTACAAGTTAAAAAATACTATTCAGGTGCTTTACATTTCTTCCAATAACATAGAATCATTGAATCATAGAATGCTTAAGGTTGGAAGGGACCTCTAGAGGTCATCTAGTCCAACATCCCTCTTTGGTACGTAATCTTTTGGGTCTATTTATATGCTGTTGATAGGTAATTCACTAGTGATTTAGAAGAATTGGTAATTTCAGTTCATTTCTTTTCTTCTTTTAATTCACAGGATGCTCTGGCCCTCTAGGAATAGAAGGAGGAATTGTGTCAAACCAACAAATCACTGCGTCATCCACTCATCGAGCTCTTTTCGGACTCCAGAAATGGTATCCATACTATGCTCGACTTAATAAGAAGGGTCTTGTAAATGCTTGGACTGCTGCAGAAAATGACAGATGGCCATGGATTCAGGTAACAGATGGAGCTGGGGAGGAAAAAAAATCTCCTTGATTCAGTTGTCACTTAAAAAACTGATGAAGACAAGTGGCAAACCAAAGCTAGATTTTTGTTCACTTCTATGTGTGGCCTGACTAAAGTGGCCTGTTTGGTTGCAAAACAGTAATAATTTCCACTTTACAGATACATAGATGTCTCTGAGAAATGTATATATATGTTCCATTGTAACTCTAGGAATCTCTCTGTTGCAGAAACTGACTTAGAGTCTTTTCAAGGAAGCTTTTTTTCACAGGTGCTACATTGCTCATTAGGTCCTTAGTAGCATTTAGCAGCAGTATATTTTGTTGGTTGTGCTTTGACACACTCCTGCAGCCTTCTTTGAGGCAAACTTAAGTCCGCTTTGATATGTTTTTTGGTTTTTTTCTGTTTCCATATCATGGCCTATGGAAAGATTTTGTCTTTTCTGCTTAGCAGCTCAGGGCACAGATGCACTCTAAGCAGTGTGTGCATCACTCTGGAAGTAACAGTAACTGTTTTATTTAAGGCTGAAGTAGTTGTTATTTCAGCCAAAATTTGTGAGGCAAAAAATACTTTTTTTTTTATTCCTGCTCAAAGGCTTTTATCTCCAGATTCAAATGGTAGTGTCCCCTTTGTGTACTGGATTTCTTCAAGCCTAGCAAATGTCTTCAGAAAAAGTCATGAAACAATGGACTATGAAGTCCTGTGGGTGTACTTTAATGAAGATAATTATCAGCTAGTAATTTCTACAGCTCTTTTGCCTCAGGCTGTCTTATTTCTATGATGTGTGGATTGGACTAAGGTGTTAGTTAACGCAGGATAACACATTCATGGGAAAAATTGCCTACTAATCAATATAGTCAATATGTGTGCTAATCAATATGGCCAATATGTGAAAAGGATGCTTCCCCCACGTGAACTCAGCACAGCAATAGCAAAAGCCAGTACCGAGGGGCCACTGCTCCTTCAGGCTATGGCAATGGCCTGATCTCCTTCTCTCATAAGCCCATCTCTGACCACAGAAGATGGCCTTACTTGAAGGGGAGCTGCCACACACAGCAGCAATTCTGCACATCCTACTTCTAGTGCAGCTCCAGCTGCACTACTGGGCCCAGTAACTACCCTGTTTCCTTTGCTCACTTAGACAAAATTGGTGTCTAGTCTACTGGCACTGAGTAAGTTGAACTACAAGGCCTTTATGCTCACTAGTTGCATCAGACACACTCTTCTTGCTGTTGTCCTTGTGTAAATAGCATAATTTCTATTCACATTTCAGTCGTCTTACTGACTATCAGATGTGATTTTTCTGAACAGTTCCCAAATGCAGTGGAAAAATGTGTACAGGATTGCCTGTTCATTTTTCTTCTTTAGAAATCAGGCACAAAGCACTACTTGATAAAGTTTTCTAAGGCTACTGTGGTGAGAATATTGGCTTTTGTCAGTTTTGAAAAATGTAGCCTGTGTTACTGTTTGTTATTCACTTTGGAGTAAACACACAAAGACCTTCAGTGTATCTTAAGTCAATTTTCTTCTGTGAAGATCAGGAAGGTTAGGAAGTTTATAAAATGCATACATTGAAAAAGACCCGAAATGAAAATGTTAAGGGACTTGAGCAGAATTATTTTCTCTGGAACAGAAGGCTAATTTAACTTTAAAGGATAATAAAAAGCATTAGTGTTATGGCAGCTTTTTGGGATGTTTTAGAACATGGGTTTTATTAAATAATTCGGAGGAAAAAAACAGAAGTGTTTACCATTGACCCCCAAGACATATCTTCATTGGAAGATGAACTGGAGGTGGTCTGTTACGGGTTAATTACTTCCTTGCAAAGGCACATCTCAGTCACCAAAGTAGCTATCAGATGGCTGTGCATACTTTTACCCACACTACAGTTATACTTGCCTTGGACTTTGCTCCACTATTTCTTAAACATTTGTGGAACATTACAACAAGTCAGCGTATTCTGATTCTGTGTTAGGTTTCTGACTAGCTTCCATTTGGTCTGGTGAAAGAAATGTTCCTTCTAACATTCTGCCTTTAATTTTACTTTCTTTATCTCTTAACGACCTTCTTCCGGAATAGAGATGCTTACTCTGCAGTAAGCAGTTGGCTTTTTTGTGGAAATAAAGGCTGTTGACAAGGTACAGGGTAGTCTGAGGGTTATACAGTTAGGTGACTTCGATCACTTCTGATAGGAAGAGTTTTCATATGGGGCCTCTCTATGCTGGTTTGATGAAGCAACTGGACCAGAAGATAGCTTCTGAAAAATCTGTAAATGTTTGACAGAGATTAAGTGGAAAGTTGCAAAACCAGAACCTCCATTTTATGAACTGTGAATTAACATTTAGTGCAGTGAACCCAAAAGAGTAGCCTGTTATTCCACTGTAGTTTCTAATGCTAGATAAATTCTAAAGAAAGCTGTTCTATTAAGAGGCAAAGTTCCCTGAAGTATAATTATGTACATGCCTGTAGCTATTTTTGCCTTGTTCCATCATTATCAATTTTCTTTGTCATTTAATTTCTTTATTTATATGCAGCTTAGCAAATGAAAGGTTTGAGTGCATTCCTTATAACTCACTTGTAATGAGTGCAGGTTTTTCTCTAATCTTTCAGGTGTCTGACACACATGAACTAATTAGTATGCAATTTCATTTTCCTGCATTCTCCCAATGAACTGAAAATTGAAATTGCCATTTTAAATTTATTCTCACAGCATGTAATTAGTAATGGCACTACAATGCTTGTAATTGGCTTATGATTTAAAGGGTCAGTGACCATGTTTTTGAAAGCAAATTAAACTCAGACTAAGTCGTGTCTCCCTTTTAAAGTTCTGCTGACCTGTATTTCTCCTCTTAAGTTTGCACTGTGTTAAAATACCTATGTCTACTGTTTATTACTTTACTAGTGACACTAACTGTTTTTTCCCATTGTATTTGAAAACATTAAAAACATACTTCTGTAATTTTATGAATTGCTATTGAGATATGCCAAAATGGTCACTGTGTCTGCACCAGTGATACCATTTTCTGTCAGAGCTCTCTTTTAAGAGGGCACTAATTCCCTTTATCCTTTTAACTTTTGTTTGCATAATTTTAAAACTTTTTTTTTAACCTGTTATTCCTGTCTCTATTTCATGTCTATTCCTTCTTTGTCCCAAAGCACACAGTTTTCATAGTTCATGTTTTCTGAAGGAAGTGTGGATCAGAATAGGCATGGCCGTGGGTAGGCTTGTTGTTCTCTGTGCACTGTATGCAAAGCCTTTTAGATATTTCAAGGGAATGGATCCAGTCCTAAATTATGGTTCTGACTTTCTCTTATACTGATATTCAATCATTTTTCTCTCCCTTTCCTGTCACTTCTTCTCTAAGTCATTCTTCTTTCCATTTACTAGTGCTCCTCTCTGCAGTCCTCTACCTTCCATAGGTAATAGAATAATGGAGTTATAATATTTTAAGAATAACCATTTATTTCCACAAACTAGCTAACAGGAGCTTCTAAATCACAGAACCACAGAATAGTTAAGGTTGGAAGGGACCTCTAGAGATCATCTAGTCCAACCCTCCTGCTCCATCAGGGATGCCTAGAGCACAGGGTGGCATCCAGGAGGGTTTTGAAGATCTCCAGAGAAGGAAACTCCACAATCTCTCTGGGCAGCTTGTTCCAGGGCTCTGCCCCCCACCGCAGGAAATAAGTTCTTCCTCACATGGAGGTGGAACTTCCTGTATTTCGACTTACACCCATTACCCCTTGTCCTATCACTGCCACCGAGAAGAGTTTGGCCCCATCCTTAGTATATTCTCTTTACACTCTCCTTAGAAGCTCAATGTCCTTCTTGTACTGGGAAGGCCAGAACTGCACACAATACCCCAAGTGCAGCCTCACCAGAGCTGAGTAGAGGGGGAGGATCACCTCCCTCAACTTGCTGGCAACGCTCCTCCTGATGCAGGCCAGGATCCCATTGGCCTTCTTGGCCACAAGGGCACATTACTGACTCATGGTTAACTTGTCGTCAACTCCCAAATCGCTCTCTGCAGAGCTGCTTTCCAGCAGGTCAATCCCTAATCTGTCCTGGTGCCTGGGGTTATTCCTCCCCAGGTGCAGGACCCTGCACTTGTCCATACTGAACCTCATGAGGTTCCTCTCTGCCCAACTCTCCATCCTGAGTCCCTCAGGACATCCCTTGGGAGTGTCGGCCACTCCTCCCAGTTTAGTGTCATCTGCAAACTTGCTGAGGGGGCACCCTGTGCCCTCGTCCAAGTCATTGATGAACAAGCTGAAGAGTGCCAGGCCCAGTACTGATTCTTGCAGGGCACCACTGGCCACAGGCCTCCAACCAAACTTGGCCCCATTTATCACCACCCTCTGAGCTCTGCCATTCAGGCAGTCCTCAATCCACCTCACTGTCCACTCATCAAGTCCATACTTCCAGAGCTTTGCTATGAGGATGTTCTGGGAGACTGTGTTGAAAGCCTTGCTGAAGTCAAGGTATACAACGTCCATGGTTCTCCCATCATCCATCCAGCCAGTCACCCCTATCAGGCTTTCAGGTTCGTCAGACACAACATTCTCTTAGTGAATCCATGCTGACCACTCTTGATCACCTTCTTTTCCTTAGCATACCTAGAGATGGTCTCTAGGATGAGCTGCACCATCACTTTTCCAGGGACGAAGGTGAGGCTGACCGGCCTGTAGATTCATACCTGTGCTTTGCATTCTCAGCTCAATTTTCCTCTCGTCATGGCCAATTTTCCCCTATCTTCTGTAGAATATTTTTCTTTTTTATACCATTGCAGTTATTATTATTCCTGTTACCCACAAAGCCCTCAGCCATGGTAGAGATGCCAAACTGGAATGTCATAAAGAGTAATGTAAAACAAGACTGAATATAACTAAGGCTGCGTGGCAGCACTAAAGTGATCAGTCACATCTTAACTGATGTAGTAGTAACTTGGGCAGAATCTTTGGCATGTGAAGGAACCATAGGAGGGGTGGGAGAAGGCAAGCAGATGAATTTTGTTCCAGAAGAAGCAAGTCAGTATCTTCAGACTTCTGGCATGTGGATGGCCTTTTTGTTCTAAGTAACATATACTAGCCCAGTAGTTTCTCGGACCATAGAACAAGGTTCCTATAACTTAATTTGCCGGAGAACAGTAAGACATACACCATCTGTGCCTGAGAGGCTGGAGTGGAGAAGTAGCTCACAAAAGAGCTTCAGTAGCTCCTGCCACTGCACTGCAGGACAGGCTGGGCTGGGTTAAGTGCAAAAAATGTATCAGGAAGGCCTAAGAATGTCATACTTGGAAACCCCTGCTTTTCTCTCAGCCGTCTGTTCACTTTAAGTGTCCCTTCACCCACATAATCCAGTCCTGTCACAGGAATATTTAGCATATGAGGCTTGAATTTCCTGCAAGACCCATATGCTCCATAGCCTCAGGCTGACGATTCCTAGTGCCTGTAAGTCAGAATAGCCCCTTGTCTAAATTGAAAGATGGATTGCAAATTAGGGGGAGACAATTGGAGAGGGAGAGATTATATGCTGGTCTAAGCAGGAGGTGAGAAGGTGGTTAAAAGCCTACAAGAGTAGAAAGTAAAGGGTATCATATTTAAGCCTAGACAGTTTAAAATCGGGGTGTACTTTGAAGTAGGAAATAGAATAGGAAATAGATATTTAAAAGCATTATGTAGCAAAGATGGGCACAGATTGGGACAGATGATTTTTTGAATCAGGAGGGGACTGGGTAAACTTTGATCAAGGCGGAGATTAAGAGTAAATTTAATGTCCTGGTCATGGATTTGGCTGTTTGGTTAGGGAAGGAATCTAAGGTATGAGTGTCTGCAGGCTGCTATGTAATTACTGCTTTTGCACTGTGAACTAATATTTATGAGAAAAAAAAAATCCCTTAATTTTTGCTGATTTTGTGAATCTGACTGTGAAGCATATTTCTGTGGGGATTATGCATGATAATGACAATAACTGAGTGACTATAAGAGACTACCATTTTTATTTTT
Source organism: Tinamus guttatus (assembly GCF_059628265.1). Classification (NCBI taxonomy): domain Eukaryota; kingdom Metazoa; phylum Chordata; class Aves; order Tinamiformes; family Tinamidae; genus Tinamus; species Tinamus guttatus. Next base: position 971,076 of record NW_028288683.1, read on the forward strand.
CTCTTTTTCAAGTGTTTGGGGTCATTTGGGTATGAAAATTGCTTTTACAAGGTCCGTACTAATCCACAGTCATCATAAGCAGATTTGGGAGTACTTGAAATATAGAGAATGAACTGAATTTCCTGCTACTTTTTGAGAACATTTGAATTACTGGACACTATTGTACTTAAATATGAGTAATTAAATAGAAAAATAAGAAAAAAAAAGCCTAGATATCCGTTATTACAATGGCATGAACTGTGTCTCCAGAGACACCAGTATGGTTACTGATTTACTAATAAATAAAATATGCAAATATTCCATTTTATTACTGTGAAAAGGAAGAGGATTCACTAACAAAACAGCTGGGGTTCTTAGTTTCATGGCAAAATCAAAATGGCAAACTCAGTTCAGGTTGAATAATTTGAAAGGCTCTCCTCTTCCTCCTATAGGTTTTATAGTAAGCAAATATATATATATATACACACACACATATAAATATATAGTTTGTGGTTAGATTGATTTTTTTTTTCTCTTCAAATAATTAATTCCTTTCTATCCCTTTTTCATTTTTATATTTTTCTTCTTGTTTGGGTCAATTTAGAACTTTGGCTCAATTTAGAACTTTGTCAGCTAAGTCCAGTTAGAGCTGCAATAAATGTTGTTCTCATAAAGCTTGTTCACATAGCAGGAATCAGATACTTAGGCAGCTACCCTGTAGTGCATAGGACTCCCTTGAAATGCATAGGAATGTTCAGTGCCTCAGGGGGTGGACACAGAGTCAGCAAGGTGCAGTGAAGATGCCAAAGTTGATCCAGAGAAAACAGTATTAGAATCTTCCTTGAGTATTGTCCATACACAAATATCACTGAAAATATGTATCTGAGTGTAGTAGTAGTAGGAGTGTAGTGTAGTATTGGCATGTTACTCGTTGTGATATATAAGACAACTTAAAAATCACCAGGGTAAGAGAAAATTATGCAGCACAGTGTTTAGGGTACTTGTTTGAGAGAATTAATTTTAATTTCTGCTCCAGAAACTGTGCCAGTGTTTTACTTAGTGATTAGCAAGAATGCTTTTATACTATATTTTTTATTTTTTTTATTCCAAATATTTTGGAATATTGTTTTATTATGTGCAGTGTATTTTATTATTTGTAATGTTACTCATTTTTTTACATCTGTGTCTCCCACACCCCTTGCAGTGTGCATCAGCCCACTCCTGGCTCCCGACCCCACTTCTTTTGGTCTTGCAGTGCCTAATATGAACATAATTGATTGTGTGGATAATCAGTCTTTCAAAACCTACTCCTTGCTACTGGGACGTATGAAAAAGTGTGCTTTATTATAAAGAATTTCTAATTTCCATCGTTCTATCTCTAGGCAGCAAAGAATTGTTTTTCTTTTTTTTTCAAAAAGAAAAGAGAAAAGAAAAGAAAAAAGAAAAGAAAAGAAAAGAAAAGAAAAGAAAAGAAAAGAAAAGAAAAGAAAAGAAAAGAAAAGAAAAGAAAAGAAAAGAAAAGCGAGGCATATAGGAAAAAAATAGCAAATTCAACATAAAGAACTTACAGAGGGCAGGCATGCACCGTGTAATAAGTATTTGTTAATAAAATGATAAAATCATAAAATCCAAAATACTTGCAGAAGATTCATTCAAACATCTGTTAGTAAGATCTCTGAGCAAACTGCCATCTGTCAAACCATTCATTTTGTCAAAGTTCATTTCCTCATTCATGAGTATTGTAGTATCCGTTTCCAAAAATACCTGTCATCATAGATTAAGTATTTAATATTACTTAATATACCTGTCAAAAGTGGACAAGTGAATCTTATGAAATACAGTCTCAGAGTCATGATGTAAAGTGAATCATAGAGGGAGACTTAGCTTGGAAGCTAAGTGTTAACAAAGTCTGTTAAAGCTCTTCAATTTTTGTGGATATGGACAATATGGGCAATTAGGAGTTAGTACCAAAAGCCCTTGGAAGGTGAGAATAAGATATTGTTGAATTCTGTCAAAACCCTTCCATGTAGGACCTTTGACCAGCAGCAGTTAGATCTTCATGTGATCAATGTCTGTCAAAGCGTCACTGGCTTCAGTGAGCCAGAAGCTAATGTCAATCAGCTGCAGTTCTCCATTGCTGTCCATAGTATGCTGCTTTCAATCTCAAAATGTAATTTTAAGTACCGAAAGTAGACTAGAAAACAAAAGGGCTGTAATCATCCAGACATTCCCTTGTGTCCCATTCCTCTGTATCTGTTTGATACCACCTTATATTTCCCAGTTTCATTCTTCATACTCACAGTCAGCCACGCAGAAAGGTATTCAAACAACTTTTGATTGAGGTTGCACCTACACAAAAGCAGTCAGTTTAACATTGGGATTCCTGTGGCAACAGAAGCTTCATTTTCCATTTATGAACAATATATGTAACGTATTCTGTTAGCCCGCATACCAGCTTTCAGTAATAACTCTGTATAATCTGGCTGAATCCTTGAAATACAAGTATTTTAAATGAATTGTTTTAATGCAGTGCTAACTACTCTGCCTGCATAGCTCCCTACCTTTACCATAGTAAAAGTAATTAAAACCGCAAATAGCGGCACTCTGAAATAAGCAACTGTGTGCCTCTCTTGCACCAGTAACAGGTTTCTTTTAGAGACACTCCTATATGGTGGCTCACGGATTTTAATGGAACAATGAATGTGTGGGCATAATGGTCTTACTGTGGGAGAGCATGGGGTCTAAATAACTAAGATGATGTTATGCTAGTGTTACAGGCACACAAGTTATGTTTTATTTCTTAAATGCTCACTTTAAAAATCAGTAAACCAAACAATCCTTGTGGTTAGGTTTCTGCTAACTTTGAATTTTGGAAAAGAACTGTTTCAAGTTACCTCATGGCAAGTAAGATCCCGGATATGTAACTTAATAATAAAATAAATTACATACAAATATAGTAACAATTTTTGCATTGTACAGAGTTGTGTATATGCATTTATATATGTATAGATTAATCCAGAATAGTGCATAGGTTGTGAATTTGTATGGGTGTAAATAGGTCACAGAAGTACAGCATGATGGACATTCCCTTTAGTAAGGTAGAAGTATAGGTAGAGTCTTGATACAGCTGTAGTTGTGGAGAAGTGCACAGCTCAGTATTGCTCTGGTATTTCAGAGGTGGTGGAGAGAAAGTACTGGTGGAGAGGAACTCCCTGTAGTAACATACATATGGTCGTCACTTCAAAGGCCATTTCTGCACACCCTCATATACTGGGAAATCCGTCCTGTGGACTGAAAATATGAGTGTGTTTTACTTTTGCAGTGTTATAATCTTGATATGCTGTGTATGGTTAAGATAGAGGCATCTTTCAAAGCTGAGGCCTTTGCTGAAACTCTACAGATTTTGAGTTTTTTTTTTCTTCTACTAAATTGAATGACATTTTACATTTTTTACCATATCCATTGTCTCTCAGCCTTTGTGGAAAGTCTCCACAGATTTAATAGAAAGTGTTTCTTCAGGAAAACAGCAGATCTCATTAAAATTATTGGAAATTCTTTGTGTTTTCCTGATTATCAATACTTTTGAATGGAACTTTTTATATTATGCAAGACCCTGAAAGTTCTCAACTCTCATTCTTCCAAAGTGTTTTGAAGAAAATAATTTCCAAGTATTTTCTTGGTCCCAAGATCTGAAGTGTAATTACCTTTTTTTTTTCCTCTCTCAGAAGACAAGTTTTTCAGTCATCTGCCCCTTCCACTACACTTACGTCTAAAACCTTAGTCTCTGTCCTATGATAAACAATTTTACAACAAACAGATTACTCTAAAGGATAACACGGTGCAAGTAATACTGATATTACTTGCTCCTATTTCCCCATTGGTGCTTCTCCCACAATTCTGTCATGAGGTGAACAGACAGGATAACATTTGGTCTAATTATATTCTAATATTGCGAGATAGGGAAGAAATTGCGACAAGAACTACAGTGTGCTTTGGGTTTTGAATGAACAGACAGTTTAAAAGATTCTGCACTAAATAGATGAGAAACATGAGGTACTTGCTAGATACAGGGGAATAGCAAAAAAGAGTGGTAAATGGATAAGTATGATAAGCAGCAGAAAGCCACCTGGGTCTGAATAGTGGGTTTATTGCAACAGAAAATTTCAAAAAAATTATATGATGCTTACAATTATCTTGACCAAGTAAGAAAAATAGTAAAGATGTGTATTTTACTTGTCTTGTGAAATTTGAAACATAGCATTGCTTAAAAACTAAAAGCCATATTCCATTGTTGGCTGAGTAAGTGTAACAGAAGCGTGATAGTAAGAGAAATGGTAGGCAAGCCTTTTCTTGTGAAGATAATGTGCATCTGGAAAAGACACCCTGATACGGAGTTCAAAAGTCTCATTTCCTGTGTGTTACCTGCTATTTCAGTTTGTGCTTTCGCTGCTAACTTTCCATAGATAGGTTCAATTATAGATTTAGTTTTAATATTCAACCTTTTCTCCCCTACCACATTTCCTTCTAATTCGGTATTTCTTAGCCTGGCAAACTATATCAGAGCTGGGGAAAACCTCCTGAAGTCAGAATGGGAATTCTTGTCCTTAGTGGGCTTCAGGTCACATCTTATTTATTATCATAACCTTACTGGAGTGCAACTACCAAAATGACGTAAAGACAAGTGGAGAGAATGTGATAGGAATAATAATATTAATAAAATACTTTAGTGATTCTTCGTTAAAGTTAAATGGCAGGTAGTTAATAACCATTTAGTCAATACTTTGCAAATGAGATGAAATTTTACTGGGCTACAGAACTCTGAACAACTGAGACTGATTATGAACCTCTTTTTGACATGACAGTTGAAACATGTCAGTAGTTGAATAATTCATCTCATCCAGTTAATGACATGCATAACAACCACCCTTGGGACTAAAATAATGACTTAATAATAAGAAGAAACAGACCAAGCAAGTTTTCAGTCTGTCTAATTATGTAAGCTCTCTGAGACATAAAGTGAAAGTTTTCAACAAAAGTCAGATAAGTGAGTGCTTTTTGTTATGCTACTCTGTGTTAATATTACAGTTTTGTCTAAACTATCCCTGTGCTTTTGTTTTCCATATAAATCCGTATAGGGGGCTTTAACATAGATACTGATCTTTTCACAGAGGACAAATGAAATTACTGGGGAGATTTGTGATCCAGCATACCTAACTTCAAGTATAGAAATGGTCCTATCAAAGATAACAAAAATGGTGGGATGCATCCAGCTAGACAAGGACTTCTAGATGATTGGCAGGGAAAAGCCATAACAGAGTGTAGAAAAGAATTGAGAGTTGTTTGTTGTTAATCTTAAGGTATGATAGCCAAGTGAACCACTAGAAATGGCAATGGCAGGAGCATGAATTTGGAAAGAAATCAGGAGCAAATTCATGAAGAGGCTTTGCTGGTTCTACAGCTATATAAGTGGGACTAAAATTATTTGGGTTTGTACAACAGATCAGAAATAACCAAATATTTAATTTATCTGCAGTGTACAATCTCACGATTGAATTAGGAATTATCATTTGTAAACTGACGTATAGCAAATGACTGTATGAATTCCCCTAAACTGTCACAAATATAAAATGTTTACTTTTCTCCTTGTAATAATCCTTCTTCAAGAATGGCTGCAACTACTATGCATTAATCACTATATAACCTAAGCCAGATTCTAGTTAAAACACATAGCACTCCTGATATCCTGACTATGTTAACATCATCAATTAAATGTGAGGAAGCTCTGCTAGTATGTATCACTGATTATGAGAGTGACAAAATGACACAAGGAGCAAGATATACGAGCCGCTTAAATTGCAAGTGTGGCAATAGTGTGCAAAAATGAGCAGAATATGAGCTTACCGGTCCTGAATTTTTCTGACCTCATCGCACACTGAAACCCCCTTTTGCAGAGTGAAACAATGCTCAGTAGCGTTGAAGGTCTCGGGTGTTTGGAAAAAAAAAAAGGAAACATGGGAGGCAGCTTTCATGCTCATTGAATTTTCCAGTATTGCAGGAATCTTGTCAGGGTGCTCCTTTTCTGATTTTTTTTTCAAGTTCCTTCAGCTCAAAACCTGTCTCCGCCCTTTTTATTAGAGACTTTTTCAGAACCTTACTTCCTTGAGGGAAGGGTTTTTTTTTTCTTCTTATGTCCACTTGAAAATTACTTTTGGCCAGTTTACACCCATTTAGTATTAAAATAGCTTTATAGCTCTTCTCCCTTTCTGAATGTATCCTTTCTGTTTGTGGAACAAACTTCACAGTTTTTATGGGTAGAAGCTAAATATGTTAAGATTTTATTGCAAATATCTCCATTGGCAAGTGTCCCTATTTCTCATCAGAAGATGTTTTGGTGGGTGCTTTCTATATAGCTTTATAAGAATTAAGACTTTAAAAAGAAGAGGTAAAAATATAAACATTCAGAAAGTGATGAAATCATCAGGGAAGGCTTGCTGTAAAGAATCTTCACATGCCAGTATAACATCGATCTTGTATTCAACCCTAGTTTTGTATCAATAATTACGAGGATTACTATAAGAACTATACTTTGTGCCAGAAAAAAAATTATTTATAGCAATGCTATTGTATCTCATAACTGAAACATATAAACAACATAGTTCACTATGAACTGAATTTCTGTTACAAAGAAAGGATCATGAAAACAGATATTTACTGTCTCAGCGGATATTTTTTGAGGTATTTAACCTGAGAATTTTTTGGAAGTTTGCTCCTGGAAAAACAGCTCTGTGAGTGTTAATGTAATTGCTAAATGTGCAAAAATGTATGAGAGGAATATAATTACTTATTCTGGTCAGGAGCATCACATATTGTATCTTCTTACAGTCACTGCACCTTCTTATCTGTCTAATGTTTAATAATGTGGAAGATAGCGATGCAATTGATTTTTTAAAATCTTCCTTTTTAAATTCTATCTTTTTTTTTTCATTTGTCAAGTAGATATCTTTTGGATGGTGAATATACTCTACTATTTGATCCCAGATTGCAAAGTACACAAACTTCTTCCATTCAGGCCACATAGGTCGAGATTACAGAGCATTGACTTCAGAATCTACCAAAGAGAGTTTAACCAAACACAACAGGTATAGAGAAAACAGGCATAAATTTAAATATGTTAGAAGACAATCAGAAAAACTCATCTATTCAGATTACTCAGCCTAGTATCCTAGGAAAGAGGAAAACTTTTTCATATTTTCTTCTATTAATGTTTATAGTAGAAAAAAAAGAAAGACTGGAGATAATTTTAAAAGTAAATGGATTGTACACTGCAGATGTGGTGTGCGTGGTTAATTCCAACATTTTACAAATTTACTTTGTCCTAGCAAAGTTTTCAGCACAGCAACATGACTATGGTGTTTCCCAAATTCTGCAATCCAAATTACAAGCCATTACAATTAATGATATTTGGTAAGTAATCTTGTCTTTAAAATGGAGGGTTTTGGTTTGATTCAAAGCCCTTATTTTACCTTAAAATACAAAAAAATTCTGAAAGGAAAATCTTAATACATAGCTTTTGAATCCAAAGAACAAATCATACAAACAGAGAAAGCAATGAAACTTTGCTGAAATGTGTGTGTGTATGTATGTGTATATATATGCATTTAAGACTTGAGGGAAGAAAGATCTGTTGAATTCCTGTAATGACTTCTATTGTAAGACCAGACCTAACATAATCACGTACACCTTTCCTGACTTAGCTTTAGCTCTAACCCAATTCAAGAGGCTAAACTTAGTTTTTAATACCCCGATTTCCTGACTATTCTGTAATTGCACTGAAATAAATAAAAACTTCTTGGAGATGCCAATGATAAAAAGTAAGAGAATGGGCATCCTTTAGTTTGTGAGTTTGTGAACATTCCCTAAAGTGTGTTGGGTGATTAAGCTGGATCTAACGTGCTGGATCCAGGAATTCCCTCAGAGCTGGAGCTTGGTGCAGCACTGTGGCTGTATAGTCAGAATCTGGTACTCTTGAGTAACTTTAAGTAAAGGTAGTTGAACTGGTTGGTCTCTTTGTTTTGTTTTATTCTTTTTTCAAATTCCTATGTAAGTGTCTTGTTTAAGAATTTTTTTTATCTTCTTTCAAAGTACTCTTGGCCTTCTATCATTCTTGATTTGCCTGGCTAGCCTTAAGTAATATTATATATTATATATTATATATTATATATTATATATTATATATTATATATTATATATTATATATTATATATTTTTTTAATGATGCATTAAACTTTTGGTTTTATCCTGATTACTTTCACTTCTTTATCTATTTTAAAACTGGGACACTCATGTAGTCAAAATGTATAACCTTCTGTCTTGAGTCCATGTTTCTCCTGTATCCACAAAGCAGAGCATCTTAAGGTTTGCTTTTGTTTTGTTTTGTCCTTTTTTCAAAGTTGCCAGAGAACAATGCATTTAAACATGCATTTAGTGCTGAAAGAGCTAGCACACATTGGGAACTCTGCTTCCTACTGAAGTACATTAAATAAGAAAAATTTGGGCAGCTGCTTTTTTATAGTCATTGCACAGTTGTAATATTTTGTGTTTTGCTAAGCTCTGGCTTTAAAAATATAAAGCACATAAAATAACCCAGGCACAAAGGGCCTGGTGTACTGACTGAAAGTACCCCAGGCATGAAATCAGTCCCAGGAGAATTTTGTGCATATTAAAGCTGCAGGGATTTCTGAATTATTTTCTCGACCTTCATTGGCGCTTTCCTGCAAAACTGACAGATTATACAGACCTAATTGCAAAATATTCTGCCCCATTTTTTATTTTCCAGCTTACTTGAACCTTAATACCATATAAAGCCAAAGCTCTGTTTGGGCCTCAGAGGAGTGATGCTGATCCAAAAAAAAAATGTTAAAGGAAAGATTCTGTCTATTAAAAAACAGATGTAAATAAAATTGTATAGCATATACATATAAATACCAACCTATGAAGTAAAGGGGTTAGTTTACACCTAAAAAGACAGGCTTTTCTTTGGTTCTTGAATATTAAAAACAGCTTAAACATTATGCATGATAAAGTGAGTATTTAAAAAGTAAAGATTTTTTCTTTACTTTTGATAATTATATAACCAACTCTTCCCTTCATTCACTAGGACTATTTTTTTCTCTGCTTGATTTTCTAACACTGTATCAAAATCTTTGGCAGATTTCTTTTTCTCATTGTTTCACTTATCAAATTACAGTGATTGTTTTGTTTTTCATTAGGGATTGAGGATCATGATTTTACTAGATGCTACTCTTGCTTATATAAAAGAAAAATCCTTTTGTAATTCTGCTTTTTCTGTGACTTTTGTAACCGGGGCAACCACCTCGTTCACCAGCAGACCCACATTTTCCCTAATCTTCCTTTTGCCATTGATATATTTGAAAAAGCTGTTCTTATTATTTTTAACATCCCTTGCCAGATTTAATTCCAAATGTACCTTGGCTTTTCTCCTCACATCCCTGCATTCCCTCAGAACATTCCTATATTCCTCCCAAGGAGCCTGTCCTTTTTTCCACATCCTGTATACTACTGTTTTCTGTTTGAGTTTTGCCAGCATCTCCTTGCTCATCCACGCAGGCCTCCTGCCACCTCTGCCTGACTTCTTACTCATAGGGATGCACTGCTCCTGAGCGTGGAGGAAGGGCTGCTTAAATATTGACCAGCTCTCTTGGGCCTCCCTTCATTCCAGAGCCCCAGCCCATGGAATTCTTCCAAGGAGGTCTCTGAAGAAGCCAAAGTTGGCCCTCCTGAAGTCCATGGTGCCTCCTCCTCGTTGGATCCTGAACTCCTCCATGGTCACTGCAGCCAAGGCTACCCCCCACCTTCACATCAGCTATAAGTCCCTCTCTATTTGTTAGTGCAAGGTCCAGTAGCCCTCGTTGGCTCCTCCACAGTCTGTGTCAAAGAGTTATCATCAATACTCTGCAGAAACCTGCAGGACTGTATGTGACTGGCTGTGCAATCCTCATAAAAAGATCTTTAATTATTATATGAAAAGAGGGAAATAAAGCTGAAAAAATGCCAAATTATATTCATTACTGAATCAAAAAAAAAAGTATTTGATATTGCAATTTTTCTTCCTTTTCCCCAAGCAGTAGAATGTCTTATATGTGCATAGACAGAGGGAAGTAAATACATGTGAAAGGCAAATAAGCAATGACTATTTTTCTAATTTGTTGTTGAAGATGATGTTCTTGTAATTATTAACATTTTCGTGAATATCATATGACATTCTTTTGTTTTATCTTGCCTGTATAATGTATAGGTATAGGTATAGGCCTGTATAGGTATTTATCTTATAGTGAGGTGGACTGAGAACTGGCTGGATGGCAGGGCCTGGAGGGTGGTGATAAATGAGGCCGAGTCTAGTTGGAGGCCTGTGGCCAGTGGTGTCCCCCAGGGATCAGTACTGGGCCCGTAGGGTCCAGCATAGGGCCACAGGGATGATTAAGAGACTGGAGCATCTATCGTATGAGGAAAGACTTAAGTGAGCTGGGCCTGTTTAGCCTAGAGAAGAGAAGACTGAGGGGGGATCTGATCAATACATATAAATACCTGAGAGGAGATATTTATAGGGAGAATGGGGCCAACTCTTCTCGGTGGTGGCCAGTGATAGGACAAGGGGTAATGGGTACAAGTTGAAACACAGGAAGTTCCACCTCCATGTGAGGGTGACAGAGCCCTGGAACAGGCTGCCCAGAGAGGCTGTGGAGTCTCCTTCTCTGGAGATCTTCAAAACCCGCCTGGATGCCACCCTGTGCCACGTGCTCTAGGTGTCCCTGCTGGAGCAGGAGGGTTGGACTAGATGATCTCTAGAGGCCCCTTCCAACCTTAACTATTCTGTGAAATGAATATATAGCGCATTGATGTGTTTTTACTTAGATTTTGAAAAAAAAAAACGTTAACTGGAAGTTAGCTTGGACTCTTTTCAGGAGGAATTCTAAACTAGCTTCTAATAGAATGGAAGATCCAGCCTTTAGTAAACTAAATATATTAAAGTGTTGTTGCATTTCTTTTTCTTTGTTTCTTTTTTAGATATACATCAGTGCTGTGTTTGTGATTGTGTCTGTGTATACATATACACACAAAGATGGCAACTTAGCATATGCTTCTTAGTCAAAATCTTATTTATGTATATACATACATAAATGAAAAATAAATGGAGTTAATGCAAAAATAGAGATAGTCTTTTAAGTGCTGCAGTTCTCTTGGAGTCAGAAAAAGAGATAAATTCTAGATTTCTAGAATTGTTTCCCTCAGATGTTTAATGATGACATTATATTATTATTTCAGATAAACCTACAGAGGAAGATGAGAGTCACTGGCGTTATAACTCAAGGTGCCAAGAGGATTGGAAGTCCAGAATACATAAAATCTTACAAAATTGCATATAGTAATGATGGGAAGTCATGGACAATGTACAAAGTAAAAGGCACAGATGAAGATATGGTAAGATTACGTTATCTGGATAGGCATAAGTCTCATGGTTTAGCAGTCTTCAGAAGTATGAGATATCTCTAGCAGATAAGTATAACTGCCTGACGGAGAAACAGAAGAAGCAGTCTGCTTCCTTGCTATTATTTTTCTCTGAAAAAGCTAAGACAAAAATATGTACTTTCTGTAATTTCTTATACTTTAATTGATGGTTGTAAAAATACTGTGTCCCAAAGCTAGAATAATCCTGTTTATTGCTCTTAAGTGGTTTTCATTTTAATTAGTTTACCAGTAATTACTCATTACTCTGTTTTCAATTTAGTTTTATTACATTGGCAGATTAATGTTAACCCTTAAAAGCATAGAACCCATTCATCAATGCTAATCTCTGCATTGCATAAACAGTATCATGTTTATCATGTATGTATACGATTTATGGTTACTATTTATTTTTATACAGAGTTCTGAATGCAAAACAGCAAGAATCGTTTTACTGTGAAAGTTAAAATAGACAAGACACTTATCAGCATTCGACATAGTTCCTCTTATGCAGACAGGAAGTTGAAATGCTTTGTGAAAAGGTGTATAATGAGGGAAGAGACCAAAATATAAGCATCTAGTTAGAGTGAGGAGAGAATAGAAGAATGTTTTTAGATTTAATTCAACCCCCACTTGGATCAATGGAAAGGTTCCAGTAGAATTCAGTGGTAATTGCAGCAGTTTATTGAAGTAGAGGGAAAAAATAAATGTCAATCAATGTAAATAATTGCAGGCTAGATTGAACAGGAACTATTTAAAACAGTAATTTGAGGGGAAAAAAACAGTTGTAATTTAGTGCATTAGAAGTACCAGCTTCTAGGAGTGACAAGTCAAAGGCTGTTTCACCAGGGGCAACAAACTTGTGCATGTATAAGCTAAAGGCAGTCGCACCTTCTTTAAAATCTTGAGTGCTGGGCACAGGAAGTGGAAAAAAACCAACCTCTGTTTGTGAAAAAAAATCACAGAGAACCAAGGAGGGAAAATTAGAAGAGCAAAGGGAATATGCTTGAGGCATCAGAATGGAATGAATATCTCTTAATTCTTTTAATATATTTTTATGAATATGTCATTTTAACATAGGTGTTCCGTGGAAATATAGACAACAACACTCCTTATGCCAACTCCTTCACACCACCAATAAAGTCACAGTACATACGGCTATATCCTCAGGTTTGCAGAAGGCACTGTACTTTGAGAATGGAACTTCTTGGCTGTGAATTATCAGGTGGGTTTTATAATGACTGCCATATTTCAGAAATCAACAAACAAGCAACACATTTTTGTGCTGGTGGATTAGAGCAGATCCAGTTTATTCATGCCAAAATACAGTTGGCATCCCTAAGCTTATCTAGATATTTATTGTTTCTTTTTATGTGAATGATACAAGCAACAATAATTGCTTATGGTCCAATGGTGGTGGTAGTAGTAGTAGTAGTAGTAGTAGTGGTAGGGTAACACAGTAGCAACCTTAGCAAATCTTTTGTGTGCTTTGGCCACCAACTATGTGTGACCTACAAAAAGTCACTTATGATCAGCTTGAATAAGTGTCATCAGATATCAGGAGCTTTTCTGGTATATACTGTAGAGGCATTGAGACAGAAATGGTTGCTGAGAACTAAAGCTGTTTGTCCAGAGTCTGCTGTGCAGTTCTGAAGAGAAGCAGGGACCACAGTCATAGAATCCCTAAGGTTGGAGATGATCTAGTCCAAGCACCCTGCACACACAGGGTCAGCTAGAGCATGTCAATCATCTGAGTCATTTCTCATGACTGCTGAGTGATCACACTAATGATGAATGATGTGCTTTCACATCACTCCAAAGCATCTTTGGAGGTACAAGAGTATTTCCTCTGGACTGGAATAAGATATATTTTACTGAGCTGCTTTAGAAAATATTTGGTTTTACATTTGTTTCATGTCTTTCCAGTGGAAGCAGTGATTTTGTCTTAAAGAAAAAGTGAAAAAAGTAGACCAATATAAACCCTCTTATGGTTTCGAGTGGCAGATATAGCTCATAAATGTAAAGCCTGACCTGTTAGCCACTCGCTGCAAAAACCATGTCCCTTTACAAATTCAGTAATGCATGTTAATTTTTGAAAATCTTTTGCAAGGGATCAACGTTTACAGTAGCAGTGCTCCACAAATTCATTTAGGAAATATTTTTCTGTGCCTATGTGCTTATTGTACAAATGATAGTCATCCAGTTTACGAATTATAGATCAAAACAGTAGGAGTTAAATAACTTTTAGTCTCCTATTGGTATCAAAACCAGATTCAGAAATGAAAAGTTAATGCATTAATTTCAGTGTAGCCCTTTTACAATATAGATAGATTTGAGAGTAAATAGAAAATTCTGTCTAGGTGCTTTAGTCTGTTAGGATTTTTTTGTGTCTTCCATTTCTGGAACCACAATTTGAAGTCCTTGCCAGAATGACCAAGAATTGTTTTGCTCAAAGAACTATGAAAACTCCTGAAGTAAATTCATTTCTGTGGTCTCCTAACAATTTCAAAGTCATCATTTCTTAGAATTGCAGGCAGCCAAGGCTCAGCAAAACAATTTCAGTGTCTACTGGAAAGTATAATTATACATAAAGACAGTCTAATGCAGTCTTATTCCAGATGATCTGTTTTAGTCTGAAAAGGATGTTGACAGATCTGGTTTCTCTAACAAATAAATGAGCTAAAGAAGAGAAACACTACTGAAGGGAAGGAAATGTTGTAGGATGCTCATCCTAAAAATGAAATATTTCTTAGGATTCAGCAGTTCAACCGTAAACAACCATGTAAACAACCATTAGTACAACACACATTTATTAAGTCTCATGGCCTTGTATTCCTGCCTTGTTTGTGTTTTGCACATCTCTGTTTTGTAAATTCCCGTCCTTTTTAGCCATCTTGTACAAATTTGGCAAGTCATTGGTGTTTCAATTTTTTCAGTTCTTGAAGAGGTATGGTAATTCCCAGAGCTTTTTATTCCTCAGGATATGTTCACATGTGGCTTCTCAACACTTATTCTCTTTGACCTCTTGTTTTCTTGAAACCGTTCCTCCCTCCAGGCTTAGAGGTAGCTATAGAATCTATTCACACAATTTCGTATGCAAGGAGTCTTCGTAACTTCTGCATTTATAGTGACCATGAAATTAAAGAATTTTCAATTCTTGGTGAAGTTAGGAGGGGCATCAGCAAAACCACTACCTTGGGCTTCTGGAGGGCAGATTTTGGACTGTTTAGGTTATTGATTGGGAGATAAAGTTACATTTCCATGTGAGGAACAATTTCTTTCCTCTGAGGGTGACAGAGCCCTCAAGCAGGCTGCCCAGAGAGGTTGTGGAGTCTCCTTCTCTGGAGACCTTCGAAACCCTCCTGGATGCCACCCTGTGCCGTGTGCCTAGGTGTCCCCAGTGGAAGACTGGACTAGATGATCTCTAGAGGTCCCTTCCAACCTCAACCATCCTGTGAGCCCTGTGAGTTTGTGAGTTCCCTGGGAGGCAGTCCTGAAGAGCAATAGGATCCAAGAAGGCTGGACATTTCTCAAGTTGGAAATCTTAAAGGCGCAGGGGTAGGCTGTCCGCATGTGCAAAAAGACAATCCTTTGGGAAAAAAGACTGGTGTGGCTAAATAGGGAACTATCGCTGAGACTCAGGGAAAAAAGAGTTTGCCACCTTTGAAAGAAGGGGCAGGCAACTCCAGAAGAGTACAAGGACACTGCTAGGATATGTAGAGAGGAGATTAGAAAGGCAACAGCTCATCTGGACCTCAATCTGTTTACCATTGTGAAATACAACAAAAAGTGTTTCTACAAATACATTAACAAGAGGAGGGCCAAGGAGAATCTCCATCCTTTATTGGTGCTGAGGAACTTTGTCACCAAGGATAAGGATAAGGTTGAGGTACTTAATACTTTCTTTGCCTCAGTCTTTAATACCCAGCTCAGTTATTCTCTAGGTTTTGGACCCCTGAGCTGCAAGACACCTATGATGAGCAGAATAAGCACCCCCTCGCCCCATAATTCGGGAGGAAACAGTCAGTGACCTGCTACTCCACTTGGACACTCACAAGTCTATTGGGCCAGATGGGATCCATCTGATGGTTCTGAGGGAGCTGGCAGAACTGCTCACCAAGCAACTCTACATCATCTCTCAGTTGTACTGGTCCCAGATGACTGGAGACTTGCCAATGAGACATCCATATACAAGGAGGATTGGATGGAGGGCCTGGGGAACTACAGGCCTATCAGCCTGATCTCGGTATCGGGGAAAGTAATGGAGCAGATCATCTTGAGGGCGACCACACAGTGTGTGTGCAACAGTCAGGGGATCAGGCCCAGCCAACATGGGTTCGTGAAAGGCATGTCCTGCCTCACCAACCTAATCTCTTCTATGACCAAGTAACCTGCCTAGTGGATGAGGGAAATGCTGTGGATGTGTCTGCTTAAACTTTAGTAAGTCCTTTGACACCATCTCCCACTGCATTTTCCTGGAGAAGCTGGCAGCTCATGGCTTACACAGGTGAACTCTTTGTTGGGTGAAGAATGGCTGGATGACTGGGCTCAGAAGGTGGTGATGAATGGAGTTAAATCCAGCTGGTGACTGATCATGAGCAGTGTTCCCTGGGGATTGGTGTTGGGGCTGGTAGTCTTTAATATCTTTATCACTTGTCTGGATGAGGGGATTGAGGGCACCCTCAGCAAATTTGCAGATGGCACCAAGCTGGGAGGAAGAGTAGATCTGCTTGAGGGGTAGGAAAGTTCTACAGAGGGATGTGGACAGGCTGGATTGATGGGCTGAGTCCAACTGTATGAGGTTCAACAAGGCCAAGTGCTGAGTCCTGTACCTTGGTCACAACAACCCCACAAAGTGCTACAGGCTTGGGGCAGAGTGGCTAGAGAGTGGCTGGAGAGCTGCATGGCAGAAAAGGATCTGGGAGTGATAGTCGACAACCAGCTGAGCTTGAGGCAGCAGTGCCCAGATGGCCAAGAAGGCCAACGACCTCCAGGCTTGTATCAGGAACAGTGTAACCAGCAGGACTGGGAAGGAATGATACAGTGCCCTGTAGTCAGTGCTGGTGAGGCTGCATCTCAAATACTGTGTTCAGTTTTGGACCCCTCACTACAAAAGAGACGTGGAGATGCTAGAACTTCAGCCCAAGGAAGGGCAATGAAGCTGGTGAATGGTCTACTGCACAAGCCTTATGAGGAGCAGCTGAGGGAGCTGAGGTTGTTTAGCCTGGAGAAGACTCAGGGGAGACCTTATCGTGCTCTGCACCTACGTCAAAGGAGGCTGTAGTGGGAAAGGGGTTGGTCTCTTCTCCAAAATAACTGCTGAAAATAGAACAAGAGAAAATGGCCTCAAGTTGCTCCAGGGGAGGTTCAGGTTAGGAATTCCTAGGAATTAGGAAAAATGTATACACGGAAAGAGTGGTGAAATATTGGAACTAGTTGCCCAGGGAAGTGATGGAGTCACTGTCCCTGGCAGTGTTCAAGAAATGTGTAGATGAGGCACTTCGGGACATGGTTTAGCAGGCAGGGTGGTGATGGGTTTATAGTTGGGCTTGATGATCTTGAAGGTCTTTTCCAAATATAATCCTGTGATTTAAAACTAGATTCCACTGCTCCTGTTCATTTTCAGCAATATCTAATCCGGAAAATAATTCTGGATATGTAAAAGGAGGCGTTTATTGGCTCACATTTAGCATATGGGATAGAAATTCTCTTCATATGTGTCTGTTAAAATGTTGTTAGATTTTCAGCACTTTTTCAAAGTTTCAGGCATACTCGATGAAAAGAAAGGTTATGGACTTCAGGTGTATATTCCTATCCAGTTGCCTGTACATTTCTACGTAATTTTGTAAATCTCTTTATTTTTCACAAGAAAAAAAATCAAAACAAGATCACCTTTGACCCAGCATAATTTTCCTAATTAATACTGTGCATGCCACTTAATACCTAGCATTAGACAAGACAAATGTAGACCTTTGCATGCAGATCTGGTTGATAGAACTTTTATGAGTGCCACCAGCACTTGACATCTGCATCATCTCTGTTTTTTCCTCCACTGAATCAGAAGTTTAATATTTTCTTGAGAGTTTGAGCTTTGTTGAAAGAAAATGAGGGCACTGTATGGGACTCAGATTAAAAAGAAAAACGTTTTGCCCTTGGAAGAAACAACGGAGAACAGAAGTGTGGATTCTTTCCATTCTCAGACCCTTATCTATGCTTTTGCAAAAAGTAGATAGCTCATTAATTAAGTTAGGACTTAGCTTTCATTGGGATAGACAAAATAAGAAGCAACTATGATCTTAGGTAGATTTGAACATACATAATTATCATTTATCACTGTTCTAGGTGCTGGCCTAGAAGGCTCTTCTGAGCTTAGCCATAAATATCTCTACATTAGTTTCTACTAGTTTTTACAAGTTGTAAGAAAGGGCAGGAAGATTTAAACCTCTCACGAGGATATTATGAAACAAATTTAAAGAATGCGCAGTATAGTGAAAAGAATATAGTGTTCTAGGCAGTCATGAGCCTTCTTAAAAATATACCTCTATAGTAGTGATTGTTTACTGACACAAAATTTTTAAAGTTTGGTCATTCTCTTCTATATGCTCAGGGTGAGAGCTCACCTATGAAATGGAGGAGTCATTATCTTCTATTATTGCAGGCACTGTGAGCTGGGAAATGACTATTTGTGATCTTTTGTTGTTGTCTTTGATCTAGCTCTTAGATGTTATTCAGTCACCTGAGTGCACAAGAGCAGCCTATTCTGGTTCTCACAGGTCTTTCTCACATTCCCTGGTTATTATAAAAACTTCTTCCTTCTTTTGTTTTACTTTAGGGCAGTGGACAGAGGACTAGTGTAAAATTGCATCTGGGAGCTCTAAACTTGTACACATGCAACAACACAACAATTTGTTGTTTGGAAGAGCTAGAATGGGTTCATTCTCTTTGAGAGATTGGGCCACTGCTGGAAAACAGTTTTGAAAATGTTTTTGTGGCAGAAACCTCCTTCAGATTCTTCAGATAAAACATTCATCCTTGCTGACAACCCTTGTGATCTATGAGCGATACTTGGGAAGTGCATAATAGTTAAAATCCTTTCTAAATCTAGATAACTCTCAATTCTCTCTCCTACTCTCATTTTACTGTTGTTTTAAACTTGGTGGCTCCTTTTACAGGCAGGACTATTAAGAGATCCTTTCGTGCATGAAGAATCGGTTCTGAAATGTTTTGCAAAAAATTATCTGTTTTCTGTTTATGCTTTAATTGAATATAAAACATTATAGTATTTCAAAGTTTAAGTAAAAATGTTAATATACTAAAGAGCATATCATTGTGTCTGGAGTATTTATTTATTCCTGATATTGTTCCTTCACTTGAAGGGCATGATCTTATCTCCTCTGATTTGAGTCCATAATAATTTCCCTTAATTCTGTGGGTTAAGCTGACTGGACAAACTCAAAGTAGAATCTGGCCAGAAGGTCCTTGCTAATAATATTTCCACATTTCCAGAGATGACAAGTAAGAATCACATATTTAAATATGGGTGGCATACTATAGAGGAAATAATTTTTTTTAAGAAAAAGAGAACCAGCTTCTGTATGCAGCTCAAGTAGAGAAAAACAAAATAAAGACTTTGGGTGTTTTAAGTGATCACAATATGCTTTGGTTCTGTCAAGAGACACAAGCTGAGCAAGGTCCTGTCACAGCAGTAAAGACTTCATGACTTCCAAGTATGCTTTAAGAAACACAGCTGGTGACTTAGCAAATGACTATCTGTAAGGAATCATCTCAGCAGCTGTAGTTGAGAGTGTCAGGCAGAAAACCTCTGTTTTCCAAAAGATATATAAAGTCAAGTTTCTGTATATTTGCAGACATGAGAGGATGGCACATCTCTTGCAAAACAAGGTGTGTTAAATCCTGAGTGCATTCAGACTCAATGAAATAGAGTATTTTAAAATATTGTTTGCAGGTGGAATGATTCGAGTGAACTAAATAGGGCCACCAAATTTGTAAAATGCAAACTTTGACACAGCTGCACATGTGCAGATTTTTGTCAGCTGAGACAGGTAGGAAATAAGAAAACACTCATTTTTATATTCCCTCACGTCTTCCACTTTTTCCTCAAACATACATCTGCCATTATTCCATCTAGTCCTATGGTCACCCTTTCTGACCTCTTAGCAGCCCACCTACCCTCAGACGCATGACTTGCCTTCTTATTCTTGTTATCTTAACTAAACAGCTCATCTGTGTTTCCTGGCTTCCAATATGTTGTTGCTGTGCTGCTGTTAAACAGTGTTTCTCCTATTGGCAGCTTGCTTCCCTTCTTTTATGGGTCTAAATGTATCTTTGGTGTTCCCTCCTGCCTTCCAGTATACAGTAGGGGAATGAAGATTCAGTTATTAACTAGATATTGTTTCTATTTTTCTAAGGACACCTAGCAGAGAAAGGGAAAGTTCAAAGTCTGTTTTAGTCAAAATAACTCTCTGTGGGACACATAAACAAACTCTCCTAAGCAATTTCATTATTTTTCCCTGCTTCAGAATCGTTTTGTAGTCTTCCACTCTGTCAGTAGATTTGGGGTCTTTTTGATTTTTGACTGGGTGTGAGGTAATTCAAATGTGTGGAAGAGTTCAGTGCTTGTTAAGTTTTTACTTACTTAGTGGCATGAAGAAATATTAATGTTTCCTCAGTGCATAAGCACACGTGGATAATATGACATGACATAAAGGTGTGATTAAAATTGAGCTGTATAAAAGAAATGATGACAAGTCAGGAAAAGAAAACAGAGGTAAAAAGAGATGAGAGTCATCTTTTCTGCTTGTTTCTCTTCAAAATTTTATGCTAGGGTAAAATGCTTCAAATTCTCTATGATGTTTTCAATTCTTCCACAATGGTGATCATATAAAAGTGCTCTGAATTGCCAATTACTGATTTATTTGTTTGCCGTGTCTCCCAACAATATCTTTGATTAAAATCAGTTCTTTGAGAATTGCTACATTTCTTTCCCATATAGGAAAACGTAAAACACAGAGATAAGTAAGCGGTGTCACAGATTTTATTTTGCTCCTCTAGGTTGTTCGGAACCTCTGGGGATGAAATCAGGACAGATACAGGACTATCAGATTACTGCCTCCAGTGTTTTCCGAACTCTCAACATGGACATGTTCACTTGGGAACCTAGGAAAGCCCGGCTTGACAAGCAAGGCAAGGTTAATGCCTGGACCTCTGGCCACAATGACCAGTCACAGTGGTTGCAGGTAAAGTTTTATGTAAATTTTGACTAATGTTTATCAGAATGGAAAAGGCTGACTGATGTCTTGCTTCATATTCTGAGTACAGCCTGCCTAGGTCTCCTGCACTTACATGCTGAAGCTAAGAAACTGTACACAGGTTTCATATCCTTGCTACCTCATGTGTGCTGCTCCATTACACTTCAAACTGTGCAGCATGCAGAAAAAATGGCCAAGGAAGCCTTCAACTGTGCTGGCCAAAGCTTCAACTCCAGAGGTGCAGTGCAGTTATAGTTACTTCTTGGCTAATGAACAGAAATAGAAGCCATAGAGTCAGTGCACTGACTTCTTGATAGCTTGTTGAGAGAGATTGTTTTTTCTCTTCTTTCCTTCCAAAGCTCCCTAGAAAAGTATACTTACTTGAGCTCTTTGTGTATTGGTGCTAATGCAAACCTGGCCCCTAGAAATTACTTCTGTGTAATTGACAGTGTTCCAAATTACCTTCCAACATCACTCTGAAACTGGTAAGATTGATCGAGTACCATGAATTCATTATGAAGTTGCACACAGGGGTTGTTTTCAGTCTGGAGTGATTTATGCAAGTTGGTAGTAGGCTAATGTGAAAGATTGTGATAAATCAGCATATGGAAGTCTATTTGACCAGGCACTGATACATTCATATTTGTTTTAACTGTTGAAAATTGCAGTGTTTTGAGTCAGCTTCCAGTTTGCAGCTCAGGTCTCTGCAGGAAGTCTCAATAGCAGTAGACAGGTGGTACTAACCCCTCTGCAACCTTTTCACATATAAATTATGTCTTATTAGTACTTTTTGCCTATGGTTGCTAAGGAATTTAGCAATGTGATTACTATCATTTCTTCAAGTTTACATACACAGAGAAAAGAAGTAGCAGTTGCCTTGTCTATTTAGCATATGAATAATTGAAGAAACTGGGATTTGATGGAAGTTTTTTAGAACAGCTGTTGATATAGCAGGTAGTAACTTTGGGAGAGGAGGGAGAAGTTAATGTTGTGTTTATGGTAGAGAAGGTGAAAAACGTTTCTCCACATGAAAGAAAAGCCGTTGCATCAAAACCAGTTTTAGCCCCATCAGCGATGCCAAGAAACCAAGAGAGTGTGCGGAAATACTCTGTGGTGCGCTATTCCTCCTGTGAATAAAATGGCTTTTTAATCAATTAGAGATGGCAAGGAGCTGTAAAACCTATTCTTGTATACTAAAGTCTTCATAGTCCTACCATGTTTGAACCTATCTGAACATATAAAAGATTCTGGAGCTATGTGACGACTTGCAGGATCTCTGCAAGTCCCTGCAGTATCCGACATATTCTTTCAGTGAATATATTTATACTGTTATATAAATAAAACATATTTATACTTTAGTTGTTTTGCAGCCATGACATGCTTTTAGAAAAATTCATAGGAACATGACCATTTTACCATCTTTCAAAAATCACTATATTTATAGAATCTTTCCAAGACACATAATGGCATTTCTTGCTAGAAAAAAGAAAGACATAAGATTGCTTGATTTTACTGTGCTTACACAGGTCATTAAGTTGTGCTCTTTTAGGATCATACTGAATTCAATTTATAAGTAAATGTGGGCTCAAATGCGTCAAGTCTTCATAGAAATTCTGTAAGTTACATTTACTGTTATCTCTTTCCTCACTGAAATCCAGCTCCTCTCTCTCTTTTAACCCTACACTAATGCTAGCTGTGAGCCAAATCTCGGGTGGGACTGGCCAGCCTAGTGTTGGTTCTTAGGCCAAAGTTATCCTAAAAGGAATGTGGCTAGTGCCCTACACTTGCTTTTGCCTGCTTTTTTTCTCGCTGCACCCTGTGCTGCTCTAGGCTTGCTTTCTCTTTCAACCCTCAACCCTAACCCTAGGTGTTAGCCATATCACAGGTGGGGGGCAGCAAGCCTAGCATTGGCTCTTAGGCCAAAGTTATCCTAGAAGGAATGTGGATTGTGAATAATGGATAATGACCCCTCAGTTTTAACAACTCATTTTTTTATCCTTAGCGGGGAAAACAATTCCTCAAACTAAGATCCTTGTCAAAGAGTGTGTTAGTTCACAGGATACAGCAACATGGTAGGGTTGTGATTTAATACAGATTTAGGCATCAGAGAATTGATTAGGTGAATTTGAGTATAAAAAGTGGCCACTTCTAGCATACTGACAAATAAGTCTTAGTGATGTAGTTAAATGTCAAAGGCACGTAGAGAGAGGTACCCATTTATCAATTGCTAACTAGTAAATTTGCCTACTTTATGCTTCCTAGCCAGTAGTGCCTAGCCTGGAATGCAAATATGTAACTTTACTAGTTTATTTGTTTGCCAGTACACCATAGATTTTGTTCTGCAACCATCAGGTCATGCACTATGTCCTAAAAAATGTGTACTGATGTGAACGGTAAGATTTTTTTTTCCTGTGGTATCTTCCTTTGTTGCCAAAGCCTTTTTAACTCTTCAGTAATAAATATACAGAAATAAGCACAAGGTGTTCAGACGTATGTCTTGATTTCCTAGTTGCAGTTACCTGTCACCAGGTGATGACTACCTAGTGGCCAGCAATTTGATGGCCATTCCAGGGCACTCTCTAATCCAGCTTCTCCCTCTAATTATTTCAAATTCATTACATTGTTCACATTAATAATGTTATCAAATAGTACATTTCAACATTGCCCTTTTCAAATTGCTTATAACTCTGCAAAGCTTCCTTCTGCAATTCATTTTATAGTAATGTTTATAGTGGTCATTGAATTTAAGCCTCAGAATTAAACCAGGCAACATAAAGTCTTGGTTATTTAGGGTTTTTCATGTTGTATCTAGACTGTATTTTATCAATAAGGTAGGATTAAGAAAAAAAATGTTATTTTACTTTGTCTGGCCAAGAACAAGGAGATTGTTAGAAGAGCAGGCTGAGTACAGAAGTTGCAAGGGATCCATGAAATGGATAACAGCTGGATATAGTTTATTAATTATTTCCTGGGGATCGAGTTTGTATAATGACACCTTCATAAACAGATACAAAATGTTCATCTGAACAGTGAAATTGCTATAGTAAAGATTTTATAGGAAAAAATAAGTTTCACTGCAGTGTCCTACACTGTTCAGTGAATTTTATTTCTTATTCTCCCATTAAATCTGCTGTAGAGAATTGTAAGATTAACTCTGTTCCAGACCCTATCTTTGAAATCTAATTCTAGCTAATTAACTAATTGTTTGAAATCTAACTAATCTAATCTAACTAATCACTAAGAAAAATTGTGAGAAGTTTGCCTAAGCAGCTAAATCATGTATAGCTTTAAAGGGTTACAAGAAAATACTGTCAATTCTCTTACTGATTTGTCATTTTTCTCTGTGTCCTGCAAATGAAAGTTTAATTCAATAAGACTCCATTTCCTGTACAATAATATTTTTTTGATCTTGCTTTAAAAAGAAATGGGACTGTAAAGCAAAGCTCTCCATTTTTTTTTCTGGAATTTTTATTTAAAGTGGGTTTTTTTTGTTGCTGTTGTTATTGTCTGTTTACATTAGGAATTTCGCTGTTACTTCATGCCCATAGCAGCATCTTCTGAAAATGGCATGCATTGCATTTTAATTGAAAGTTGTTAGCTCTTTTTTTTTCTGTTTTAAATTCCTATCTTTTTTATATAGCCTTGCTTTCTCAATTTCAAAAAATATTTTCTCCATATTTTTAAAATAATGTAATGTATTTCTGAAAAAACATCATACTTTCATTTGCCTTTATAACAAAGACAAAATGATTACAAATTTGATTAGTGATGAATATGTATTAAAAAAAAGAGATTGCAAACGTGTTATCTCTTCTTGCCTCCTTCTTCGAAGGCAAAATTTTTTAAAGGTGTCCACTTTTCTTTAATAAAATTATTCTTTGTTTTCATAGCCATATCCCGATTAGTTTGGAGAATGATGCAGAATTGGAAACAGTTGTTTCCTCACATTGCTTTTAATCTAGACAAGAGAAAAGGAAAATGAAGGAAGCACAGATGAAGGGAGAAATAAAAGTGACCTTGGCAAGGTCAAATACCTTTAAGCAGCAAAAGCTGCCTGATGTAAAAAGCCAGTGCAAAAGGCAATGCAGGCTGAAAACAGAATGGAGTGGAACCAGGTCTAGTTCTATTTTCTGATGGCTCAAAGCTTGACAAGTCTATGTTGTTATTACTACCCCATGCAGTTTATATAATTTTTCCCAAATGTTACTTCTTGACAAAGCATGCACATGCATATTTTCTTTATACATCTGTCAAGATCTCATAAGCAAAATATACGAAGGGTCTGGGAAAGGTACTATCTACTGATTTTACTCTTAATTTTGCATTCTTACAATTTCAGTCTTTATGCCACAATAAAAATACACATTGAGGTTATATTATGGGATTTTGGCTGATTTCAGAATGTTTAATTTGAAATCTGCTTCTTTTTGGTTTTTTTTTGTTTTTCCCTACATAAAGTAGTGAGATGATGTGTCATGCAGAACTGTATTACCTCTCTCTTTAATAATATTCATACTGCTTTCTCGGCAAGTAAAGCAATAGTAGTTTCCCTGTCAGCAAAACATGACATAAGAGAAAAATCTTTGCAGAAAATGTTAGAAAGAAAGAAAAAGAAGTTAAAAGGGAAAAGACACTAGTCACAAAAATACAGCTTCTAAACCTTTCTTCAATCATCTAAGACTTGTTCAAAAGCACCTTGAGACTTGTAATATAAAGTATTAGAATATGCCCTCTTAAGAGTTTGCTCTCTGGTTTCGACCCAGTGTATATGTGTACATTTACTCACAGGAGTTGAGAATTACTGGAAGTACATAAGGAAATAAAGGTATATTTCTCAGAACTGGCGATGTTTTTCATATATAATTAGTCTTTGATATGTGGACAGAGCTGAAAATTCTCTGAGTAGACAGCTCTTGTACTCTCAGTTTGATAGTATTCCCTAAAATAAGTCAGATGATAGGGCATTTTGAAAGAATGTGTACTTTAAGAGTTAGTCCTTTGGGTTGCAAGAACTAATAATGTTCTAGAGGTATCCTAATTAACTTCCATAGGTATCCAAGTATTAATTGCGTATGTTCTTGGAGTGTTGATCTTAGATCAGTTAGATCAAAGAGTGATGATCTTAGTTCAATTAAACACAAGATCTATTAATCCTATTGCAACCTAGTATTTCTATGTCATATAATGAAGCAGAAAAATATTTTCAGAATTAGAAGTTAATTTTATATACAATTAATGAAAGGAAAATGTCTTTTTAAAAAATATAGCTGTTGTTTCTAACAAAAGAAGTTACAATTTTAGACATATCTTAATGGGTCATATTTAGTAAGTGGTAAAGAAACTTACCAATACAAATACAATACAAATTTTGTTTTAAGACCAGGAGTACTAAAAAGGTATTTATTCAAAATGCTTCTTAAAGCCTGTACTACAGATGATTAATAATTCCTCATCATAAAAACTAGCAGCTTGATACAGTATTTCTTAACAGAGCAGGCTCTTATTCAATATTCATTTATCTAAATTTATTTGTATTAACTTTACAGATTCTCTTCAGCTTGTCTTATTTATACTTCAGTTGAATTGAACTCAAACACCATGCTGTACATACACCACATGCACAGACTTTAGTGGTTCGGTTTTGTGCACCCCTACTTAATGCTGTGTCCTGTACTCCTAGGAACTTCAGTAGCGCTGTGCAGGAGTGGTTAAAGCTTGCTTTATCTGAGAGGTACCAAATGGCTTCAGCTGATATCTTTTCATAGAATTCAATAATGTAGATAAGAGTTGTATATTAAGGGCAGTTTACTTAATTACTTGCTAACTCACATCACAATTTTGAACTCTCTGACCTGATGAATTGGCAAAGAATAGATGTCTCCAAACTTTATGGTTAGAAAGATGCCTAAGAGTAGAGTGGTTACCTAGTCCAGAGCAACATAAAAGTCTACAACAAAAGAAAGCCATATTGTTTTCATTGACTTTCATTGACATTTAACCCATTGCTAGTATGTACTAAGTTAGATTAAAAACTTTTCAGACACTTCAGTGGGACTTTTGATTGCTGGAAGTTTGGAGGGGAAGATCACACCATGCCTGCTTTCACTTTTATAAATCATAAAGTCCAACCAGTGTTTGAGGCAGGATACTGGATATTTTTCTAAATCAGTAGGATAAATATCATATAAATATGCACATGACATGATAATATCTGCATAATAAATGAGTCAACCAAACCTCAGTCAAAATATATGGCCTTAGCTGGATCACATGATAGGAGGGTGCCAATCTTAACATGCAGATAGGAGCCTAGCCTAGAGTTCTATGCAATGGCTAAAAAATGAGTTATGAACTCATTTTGTTCCTTGGACAAGTTTGCCACTTTTTTGCCCACAGCCAATCTCCACTGAGAAGACTTTTTCACTCAAATTAAACCTCAGAATTGCTTTAAATCAGCTGCAAGTTTTGTTATTAGTTGTTGGTTTTTTTCACAGCATCTGCCACCAATAACTTTACTCTTTTCATTTTCCCCAAATCTACACAGATTTAAGCTGCAGGACCAGCACAGTGATTGCTTTGTGTTTCAAAATATATCAGGGAGTTTATCTGAGAAAACCTTAGAAGTCTTTTTTTTTTTCTCTGTGATTCGCAGTAGTTATTTCCAATCCTAGAAAGCTTTTTGATACTAAGAATCAAATTTGTCATTTATGATAATTTATATATTATTTTAGGTTATTATCTGAGAATTCCAACATGGTTCTATTCATTTGCTTTGTCTCCCCGTCTTATTACATTTATTTCTTTGATACTAAGGCAATCTAACGCTAGAGGAATATATTGACAAAATAAATGTTTCATACTTCTAATATTTTTTCTATTTACAATTAAACATATTAGAATGAAGAAAGTCTTTTGACTGTTTTGCATGTCTGATTTACTATATATGTCTATATATGCATATGAGGAGGTGCAATCTCCTTTCCCCTGTAATTTCCTTTTATTTTTTTTTAAAAAATGTATGTTTGCATTCCAGAATTCTACTAAAATACCATAAAATATCATCTATTTTTAATTCTACTAAAACAAAAATGAGATCCTCCACTAAGGTGACAAAGGATATGTAGTTAGTTAAGTGTTGCCGTTCAAACAGCACAGCGACCCGGTTCAAGACCACCCCCAAGCCACTCGGTCCATTAACTAGTTGACACCAATGTGATGGACGACAAAATGCCTTTATTGATGGGTAACAAGGTGTTATATAGCTAAGGTTTACAACGTCACATCCGTCTGCTTACATCATAAACTAACACTATTGGCTATTAGGGGCCCTATCTTTCCGTACAGCACGACATCTTCCGGCCGCCGGACCTAACTACCTGCAACATTTCCCCCCCCCCATGCATAACAAAATTAGCTAAAATATAACTATCTTATTCTTACTTATTTTCTTATCTAATTCTAATTTTAATTACTTGTTCTTATTTTATTCTTACTTACTGTTATTATTACTACCTTATTTTTACTATACTATTTTTATTATTATATTATTCTATCCTTATAACAATGTTAAAATTATGTATCATAACTTTGGCATTAAAAAGCATAAGGCACAAAGAAGAAGGTATGGTGGATATCCACTGAGTGGATATATCTGTTCAAGTATCTATTTGAAGGACTGGTGTGACTTTACTTGTCTTATAAGTTCCGGAATTAAGATGACGCAAAGACATCGCAGACCCCTCTTGTGGAGGGTGTTTTGTTGTTTTCTGGATTCAGTCGACGTGGAACTCACAGCCTCCAGTGGGATGTATGTCACTGGGGCGCACGGGTTACCTGGGGCGCCCGATGATCTGGTTCTGTGAACAGAAACTCACAATTTTCATTAGTTTTATTTTGAAGGTCTGGTTTAATAGACTTAAGCGGGCACCACTTGACTCTGCCATCTTTCCTGACGGCGGCATACCCTCGCCCTGTTAGAACTAGTTTCCACCCTTGTTCCCATTCTCCCAGTTCATTTCTAATCATAACTGGTGGGCCTTCTTCTAATGCTCGAGTGGCCCAGTGTTTTTGGGTGGGACTTTTCACTTCCTCCCCCCTGGGAAATTGATTCAGTGCTAACAAGGCAGTCGCTAGTAGACGTGTTTGGTCTCCTGCGGGAATGGCGTTGCTAAAGCCCTCTGCATTTGCTAATACCTCTAATTTAGACTTCAGAGTTTGGTTTGCTCGTTCTACTATGGCTTGTCCTGTGCTATTATATGGGATGCCATGTGTTAGGGTAATACCCCATCTCAGGGCAAATGCTTGGACTGATTTAGATACAAAATTTGGACCGTTGTCTGTTTTGATCTGATTAGGAACACCAAGCCACGCCATGGCTGTTAGCCAATGTTGAATGGTTGCTTTGGAGTCAGTTTTAAGGTGTTGAGTGGCTACGATCACTCCACTGTATGTGTCTACAGTCACCGCTAGCCACGCTCGAGGTTTCAACAACTGGCAGAGTGTAAAATCTGTTTGCCACACTTCGGAAGGTTTAAGACCTCTGGGGTTTACCCTGCTAGACCACAGTGGTGCTTTCTGACAGTGGGGGCACGTAGCTATTATATGATGTTTCGCGTCAGTGATTGAAATCCCGCATCTTTTTGCTAACGCTTTGGCTCTGATATGGAGAGACTCATGTAGCTGTCGAGCGTCTCTTAGCGTCCATAGTCTTTTTGCAGCGGCGTCTGCTTTATTATTACCGATTTGGAAAAACCCTTTAATTGGGCTGTGGCTATTGACGTGGATGACTGATATGGTGCCCTTTCGAGAAAAAAGTGCTTCTTCCAGCATTAGGGCCGTCGTGGATGTTGACACGCCAGGCCCCAACATGGCCAAGCAAAGCTTGGCCACAAACATTGAATCAGTTACTATGTTGAGGTGTTCTGTTGGGAATAGCCCACACGCTAATACCACGGCCATCGCTTCTAACTGTTGGGCTGAAAGCATGCGATTGATCACTTTAATGCAATGCCATTTTCCTCCCGATTGCCATACTGCCGCCGCTGTTGAAGTCGCTGAGGATGCGTCTGTAAAGACCGTTGGTCCTCGTTGGGGCCGGTCCATGATTTTCTGTGGGAGGTCCATGTTGACAATTGTCAGCATCTGGGTCCAGGGAGGTTTTGCGGCATACTGGATTTCTCCACCAAATCCGACGAGAGCTACAGCCAGATACTCTGACATCGCTACTGATTGCGTTGGGAGCTGTTTGCGGAAGGGCAGGTATATCCTGGTAGGTTCGATGCCTAGGTGTCTTAAGGTGAGTTTTCTGCCTTTCATGATGAGATTGCCAAGACACTCGACTCCCGGAGAAAATGCACGTGACGGTTTTCCTAGGACTATCCATTGTATTGGCTGAGCTTTTTCAGGAGGGCCCTGCGCTAGTGCTCCTACCCCTCCTCCTTCCGTAAAGTGTACGTATAGATCAAGTGGTAAATTTGGGTTCCACCTGGCAAGCGTGCTGGATGATACTTGCCGTTCAATGAAATCGAGAGAGTCCATTGCCTCTGCTGTTAAAGTTTTTTGTTCCCATGGGCTCTTTCCTTTTAAAAGATCGTGCAGGGGGGTCATGATTTCAGGAGGGATTAGGACAATATTGCGGAGCCACTGTAAAGATCCGACTAACTGCTGCATATCATGGAGTGTTTTAATGTTTCGACGGATTTTTATTTTGGGGGGGGTTATATAAGAACTTGTGATCCCTACTCCCAAAAAACTTACACATGGTCCCTTTTTGATTTTCGCACTTGCAATTTCGAATCCGTTCGTTTTCAGGGTTTCTGAAACTACTAACACCAATTGGTCCACTTGACTTCCTGATGGTGCAGCGATTAAAATATCGTCCATGTATTGAATAATAGTCACAGTCGGATTATTGCGTCGGACTGGTGCCAATGCCCGATCCACCGTAATCTGACAGATAGTGGGTGAATTGATCATTCCTTGAGGCAACACTTTCCACTGGAAACGTAGGTTGGGGCGTTGGCTGTTTGGAAACACAATAGAAAAGGCAAACCGCTCCCTGTCTTCCTCATGCAGAGGTATTGAGAAGAAACAGTCTTTGATATCAAGGACAGCACAGGGTTGTCCTTCCGGTATCATAGAGTTCATGGGCAATAACGTTTGAACAGGACCCATGGGTTGGATTCTCTTGTTGACTTCGCGTAGATCATGGAGGAGACGGAACTCCTTGCCGTTTCGTTTGTGTATTACAAAAACTGGGGTGTTCCACGGGCTGGTGGAGGGTTCTATATGACCTCGCTGTAATTCGCGGTCGATTATCTCTAGAAGGGCATCCATTCGAGGCTTCGATAGGGGCCACTGCTCAACCCACACTGGGTCGGACGATTTCCACGTCAGTTTAATTGGTGGAAGTGGGTTTACGGCAGTGGCCCTTAGAGTAAATTTGTCACCCTGGCTTTTAATAGAGCCAGAGCGTCCCTTCCCAACAAAGGTGGGACTCCTGCCATAACATATGGAAAAAGGGTGATGGTTTTTTCAGGCCCCTTTTCTGTGTGAAGCATGATTGCTACCGATTGAACACTTTTTCGAGCTCGGGTTAATCTGCCGACTCCACCCACCATGGGTGCGTCTTCCAATTTCCAACGTGAGGGCCAACTCGTCTCCGGAATAACTGTAACATCTGCGCCGGTATCAATTAAAAAGGGGATATTAATAGCGGTGTCGTTAAAAGCATTAGAGAGGGAACAAGTTCCCCACACTACCGGTGGGTGGTCACATCTCACTGCTAAGGCCACTCTGGGGTCTCGTCCCCAAGTGGTGGTTCTTGTTCTTCCTGCGATAGGGGCTGATTTAGCTCGGCCGTCGGTTGGGCCATTAAGCTGGTCGCTCGAGGGGGTAGCGGGTTCAAGAATGCCTTGCTCCATCCAGGGTTGACATAGTTGGGCCGCCTCATGTTCTGAGTGGGAGAGAGCCGTGCACGGCCCAGGCGCCCTCTCCCCACCCCGTTTCCCTGGAATCTGGATCTGCATTCTCTAGCGAAATGTCCTTTCCTGCCGCAGACCCAACATGGCCCTTTGAGTCGATCTTGACATGCCATTGCGTTGGCTACTGCGGCGTGAACAGCCACCTGAATTGGGGTTAAATGCTCTTCCTTTGCAACATGCTTAATCATGTCTGCAACACTTGCCCCCGTCCGTAATGATCGCAAGATTTCTTTGGTTGCCAAATTGCATTGTTGGCGTAAACATTCCGCTATGACTGGGCCTTTTGCCTCCGTAGGCAGGGATGAAGAGTCGACCGCTGCTTGGAGACGATCTACAAATTGTGTAAAGCTCTCACTTTCATTTTGCTTTATTGAGGACCATGGCGTTGATTTGGCGACAACTTTAATGGCTGCGCTAATGGCTTCTCTGGCCGCACGAGTAGTTGCCATAACTTCATGGGGCCGCAGGCTGTGGGCCTGCGTCTGGGGGGTGATCATTGCTGGATCTGCACCCATTAACCGCTGCAGGTTGGAACCGTATAGCAGATGATCTGGTCCAGTTACTTGGGCCAAATACTTTGTACAGTTGTCTTCCCATTCTTGTTTGAAAACGATCACTCCTGCTCCATCAAAGATCAGCCTACAAATTTGCTTT
Organism: Tinamus guttatus; assembly: GCF_059628265.1. Classification (NCBI taxonomy): domain Eukaryota; kingdom Metazoa; phylum Chordata; class Aves; order Tinamiformes; family Tinamidae; genus Tinamus; species Tinamus guttatus. The sequence goes on from NW_028288683.1 coordinate 1,003,483, forward strand.
ATATCGAATGGGAGCATATCGTCCCCCCCGAAGATACCATCTATGAGGGTTGAGACCATGGCAGAATTAATCCCTTTATCTGCAATTGCTTTAACAACCGCTTGTATGTCCTTAGATTTTATCGGCGAGTGGACCCTCTGTTCTCCTTCCATCCGAACCGGGAATGCTAGCTTGGCTGATGGGGCCCAGTCGGCACATGCGATCTTTATTTCCTTCCAGTCTGTGTAAGGCGATTCTTTCCCCCCCGGTTTTTCTTTGAAATGACTGCTCGGGTCTTCTCTCCACCCCTCACTCGGACTTCTTCTGGACCCCTCCCTCGGGCCTGCTCTTCGCCCCTCACTCGGACTTCTTCTGGACCCCTCCCTCGGGCCTGCTCTTCGCCCCTCCCTCAGGCTTGCTCTCGACCCCTCCCTCGGGTCTTCTCTCCACTCCTCACTCGGACTTCTTCTGGACCCCTCCCTCGGGTCTGCTCTTCGCCCTTCACTCGGACTTCTTCTGGACCCCTCCCTCGGGTCTGCTCTTCGCCCTTCACTCGGACTTCTTCTGGACCCCTCCCTCGGGTCTGCTCTTCGCCCCTCACTCAGACTTCTTCTGGACCCCTCCCTCGGGTCTGCTCTCCACCCCTCCCTCGGGCTTCTTCTGGACCCCTCCCTCGGGTCTGCTCTCCGCCCCTCCCTCGGGCTTCTTCTGGACCCCTCCCTCGGGTCTGCTCTTCGCCCCTCCCTCGGGCTTGCTCTCGACCCCTCCCTCGGGTCTTCTCTCCACCCCTCACTCGGACTTCTTCTGGACCCCTCCCTCGGGTCTGCTCTTCGCCCCTCACTCGGACTTCTTCTGGACCCCTCCCTCGGGTCTGCTCTTCGCCCCTCCCTCGGGCTTGCTCTCGACCCCTCCCTCGGGTCTTCTCTCCACCCCTCACTCGGACTTCTTCTCGACCCCTCCCTCGGGTCTTCTCTCCGCCCCTCACTCGGACTTCTTGGCTATTAGGGGCCCTATCTTTCCGTACAGCACGACATCTTCCGGCCGCCGGACCTAACTACCTGCAACAGTTAAGACTAACTAATTCAATGATTTTAAAAAGTCTATCATCTACTATGGAAGCTCACTCAGAAGGAGAAAACTTGGCTGATCAATTTACTTTGGTGATAGAAGTCCTTCTGCATTGTGCGAGCTTAAAATTCTGATAACTGAATTCTGGGAATTAGATTTTATTTCTTGCATTAAGAAATACAAGCAGGGTAAACTTTAATACTTGAGGAAATAAATTAATTATTCAAATTTAATCTGTTCCTCAATTTTACAGAGAACCGTAAATCTCATGTGAGCACTGCACTTCAGCCATTTAGGCAATGTGGTCTTAGAAATAGAATGTGGTCTGAAATAGACACTAGGAGTGAGGTGCTTTCTGTACAATTTTATTATCTGTCACGATACATTGTGTCACTGAACACTGGAGCCCCATTATGTCCCAGATTAAAGAGAAAAGGTTTAAAAGACAAATCAATGTCAAGACTTTAACAGAAGTATTTTTTATAAAATACACTCCTTTTCACCAAACTGTATCTGATATTAATCGTCACATAGCAGGGAAAAAATTATGGAAGGAAATTCTGTTATTTTGTTCCATTAATTTGTTTATTACATGAGTTTTTGTACCATGTTGCCCTTGGAAGACTGTAGTAGCTATTTGGATTTTTAGAGCTGTGGAACTACCATTAAGTAGCCTATTACACTAAAATAAAATGGTCTTACAGAACAGTTAATATTAAAGAATATCCATTTGAGTGTTTTGTATTGTAAAAGAAGCCAGCTATTTAATTTTCAGATAGAGTGGATTAGGAATGATTATCCTAATTTTCAATAGTTTTCACAATGTAAAAACTAAGGGAGGCACTTGAGATTAACAAGCAGTAGTTTTAGACAAGCAAAAGGAAGCATGGTTTCATATATATCATCAAATGTTGTTGTGAAATATGCTGTGGGTTTTTGTGGATCTCAAAAGTGTAAGTAAATTCATCACAGGTTCGTCAAGTTCTTTGAGGATAAATAGTTCTTAATATAATACTCCAGATACAATTTTTGGTTCAGAAAGTCCCTAAACCAAGCAGACGCAGAAAGATTATCCTATTGGAAGAAGACTTGCTCTTCCTTTCAGTATGCCCTGGTTGTCTGACTTTGCTTAAGCATTAATGCTACCAGAGACAGATTCTGTGACCAGCTTTTTTGCTATTATTGCTTTTGATTACTTTAGGTAGCACATGATCTTTGCTTTCTGACAGAGAAAAAAAATGTTTCTTTCTCAGAGGTATGAGCACCATTTGTTGGCAGCCATCACTGAATTTTTCTGAAAAGTAACTTCTTACTCTATCCTTTAAAGGAAATTCACATAATAAAAAATATGGAGCAATTCAATGTGTAAGAGTATCTCAACCATAATAACTAGAACAGGGTGAAGGAGGATGTAACTGAAATTACATGCATTCAAAATTCCTCTAATAAATACAAAATCCTGCTATTAACAACAATTAACACGCCACCATCCCCAGGATCCTTTCAGTATATCCTTTACTAATCAGCCTTTACTAAGATAATACCAGATGAAGGTTGGAGAGGTTTGTGCAGTAGGAATTATGTATGTGTTATGAGCTAGTTCTGGCCTGTTCTGTTGCTTTTATCTGATAGTGCATCTTTACTGTGAGTAAATGATCTGGGAATATAAATATGAGATTTTTGTTTTCTATGAACTGGGGATTTAGGAGTTTTATGTTTTCTGCATTCCCTTTCTTCTCTATGTCTTCCAAAAATGGAAATAATCACAGGATGGGAAATAAGTATTTCCCAAAGTGAAGTAGTAGGGTATTTTTTTTTTTTTTTTGCTTTTTGTTTTTTCTTTTTCATTTGTTTATTTGTTTTCATGGGGGTTTTATTGAGGTATTTTGTGAAAGAGAACCAACAGAAGTTATGGGTTTTGGTAGTTACGCAGGCTAAAACCTTCCTTCATTATCACAAGTGGTCTGCACAATAGATGGATTGTCTATTTTCATGGCTAGAGAATTAAGTTAACAGGGTCTGAATTTCCTTTCCAGAGTTCTCAGTGAGTGTGGCATTTGCTGACTGTCCCTGGGTGCCAGATCTGATGAGCTGTTCTTGATTAGCTGTATTACAAGGGAGAGCATGGTGACTACTGTTTTTGTAGAAAAAAAAAGATATTTTAAGCTTTAGGTGGTGTTCAAGTTCATTGATCTAGTGTGTCATATTGTGTTGCATTGATACATAGCAGTCATGCACTGGTCGTACTGCCAGAGTAGAAATTAAGTCAGGATTACCCATCTAAGGAGAAAACATGCTGTCACTGAAAACGTACTTCTCGTCAACTTCCTGGCTCAGTTGCTGTAATCATCATCTTTGAGCACTCAAAATCTTGAGATCTAAAAGTGGGAAGAAGGGTATCCTGAGGTGCATATTGATATTATAATGCAAGTATGTACTCCCAAAACAAAAGAAGGCAGAATCTCTTGAACATTTTACCAATAAAAAGCAACACAGTTCCCTGACCCATGGTAATTTTTTTTTTTACTGTGGAAAAGTCCCTACCACAAAAAAGAATTCACATTAATATAACAAGAGTTCAGACTGTCTTGAAGTAACAGCGGCTACGTTACTAACATCCTGTTACAATTTTTTGATGGATATTACATTTCCTTAAAATAAGGAAATGTACTTTACTTAAAATAAGTAAAGGACTACATGTACATGTCTTTACCGCCTGCTCGTTTGCGTGCTGTCCTTGCATTTGTCTCAGTCATGCAGACATCTAGTTCCAGCTCTTAATCACTGTGTTTGTCAAAGCATGCAAGAGCCGCAGTGCTGGAGCCTGAGAAGGGATGCTCACCATCTGTCTCACCTTCACCATATGCCGCTATGCACTGGCTGGAGAGCATCAACATTATTGCTACACAGTGACTAGGCCACCATGGTGCTGTTGGACATCTCTTCTTCCAGCTGCATAGCTGATGTTCAGTTACACCAACATCCTTCCACTGCAATAATCTTTACCAATACCATGCTGATTCATGAAAAATTTATCAAAGGTAGGGTACAAATATTTCATTTTAACAGTAGAAGCTGCTGCATTACTTTTGGCTTGCAAAATAGGTAGGGCCACATTAGCTTTGAAGCAGTGCTGAAGGCATCCGTGACACTGGAGTTATTTACTATTAATCAGTATTTATCACTGCTGCTAGCCAAACAGTCTGTAACTTTTCAACTCTTCAGCATTTATCCAATCACAGAACGTCCAGATACCAAGATTTTGAATCTGCCATGCTGAAAAACTTGTTTAATATTCCGCATTGATGTGCTTGTACATTAAAAGAGAAGCAAAATTATGAAATCAGAGAAGTCTTAGCCTTCACTAGGTCAACACAGGTGGCTTGGAGAAAAAGATTTGTTCTGAAACATCAAGTTTAATATCAAAGAAACAAGTACAGCATGTTGCCTCATAATTGCCTTCTTATTTCACAGTGATTCGGTTTGTTACCTTAACCAGTAAACGCCATTTTATACATATAATTTCTGATTATATTAACCTATTTCTAGTCTGTGCTTCCATGCAGGTAGATACTCAAAAATTCAAATGCTTACAGGAAGCCTTATAGTAGTGGTGGTGAGCCTGTTGTAGGCAATTCATTTTTAGCAGTAAGTAAAATATTGCATATATAATTTTTTAATACTTTGAAAAGTAACCTGCTGGGTTTATTCCTCTGTGGGGAAAAACACACAAATTTTAATTTTGTCATAATTAAGTAGATGTCAATTTGTGATGTGCAAGTAGGACTAGATTTTTATATTACTATTTTTTGCCTGTAAAATTGTTTTGAAAACAAATTAGAAAACAACTAGACAATATAAAGAGGATACTCTTACTCAGCAGGGACACAAACCTGTTTTATGCCTACCACTGGAGCAGTAGCTGCAACAATTCCCAGCTTTGTGTCAAACTGTAGTTTGAAGTGAGAAACATGCCAGGTTCATTAGTGCCTTTTTGGAAAGTTAGAGTAAGACATGACATATTGCTCATAGTAGAAGGAAGCCTATGACTACACTAATTTAAGATGATGCGTACAAAAGACAGAAGGAGAAGCTTAGTGTCACCCTTATCCTTTTGCATGAGCTTGGAGATAACAGCTTCAAGCATAATTGATATATGTACATCATTCTGAATTGCCATGTATTTCTTTGTATTATGTTATGAATAGAAGAATAATTTCTTTCAAATCAGCTCAGCCTGCCATCACTGTTATTCAGTACATTGGCTGTATTTCAGGAAAAAAAACACATGGTAACATGGTAAAAAAACATGGTAAACATGTCAAGACTTTTTCCAGAATTCTTTTATTCTCGATATCCAGCATAAGGATAAAATAATATCAAATTACTGAAATGTGAGCCAACCTATGAGCACTAGATGACCAATAATTGCAAGATAAAAAAAAAATCTTTTTAGAAATTATACTTGTAACAACTTCAGTGATTTCAAAATTTGACTTACAGATTGTTTTTATAATCATTGCAGAGAATGATATTGCACGCTAGCAAAGAAAACCTATTAATTCTATCACAAAATTACTATATCATTATGCAAAATACTGTAGTTAGGAAATTGTCACTCCTATTCCCATCAGACCTAATAGTTGTATCTACAATCTGATTTAGAACAGTAAAAATAAAGTTGTTATAAAAGCAGAACTATATGGTGAATGTATGACACTAGATTTGCTTCCCCTTACATTTGCAGATTTGTATGCAGCAGCAGGGGACTTGTACTGTAGGAATGTTCTTCATTGACTGTCTTGTGTAACTTTTTACCTTGAGGAATCGAGTTTCAAATCTTCTCTCCTTCCACTGAGGAGAAATTGTCAGCTCAGAGGAGCTCAAGTTACAATATTGGTGTTCTCTGGCTATTTCTGAGATTTTGATCAATATATTTCCTCTAATAAAAAGGATTTTCTAAGGAAATAAATAGAGAACACACAATCTTGAAATGCTTCTGAGTTTTAGCAGTGCAACCGGGGAAGAGACCAGACCGACTGTGGTCTCTGCTTGCTGCTGTGAGGAAAACAGGAGAGGTCCTCCTTTGGGTGAGCAATAACATGCAAAAATGTGATTAAGCCAAATCATGAGCAGCAGGAGAGGACCAAGAAGACCAAGGAGGGGACCATTCAAGGAGCATCCCCTCTTAGTGAGAACCTTGAACCAGGGTTGCCTTCTTCCCTGAAAGCATACGAGTTCCTGCCTTTCGCCCCTTTGGACCCTGTCGCTCCAAAGACGTCATGCTGTGTTTTCTGATGGGCTTTGATAAGAGAGCTCCACAAGGAGGCCCACACAGGAGAAGAGTTCTTGGAGAAAATCTGCATTGACTCTGAGACACTGGGAGCAGGATATTGACATGGCTGTTGCAAGACAGCCGGGCTTCTATACAAGCTGACAGATGAAGGAGTTTCCTATTGCTCTTAAAATTAAGACTTTCCGGAGCTGGTGTCCTTTATCACCATCCACAATCTGCTGCATGGCAGGACAGCCTTCCTGATCTCATTTAAGGATGGTTTGACAACACATGCCAAGTAGGATGGCAGTGCATATACAGCGATGAATCTTGCTTATATCAAGAGTTAGTCTTAGAACATTTGGGATAATAATTTAATAGAGAAAATAATCAGCATTTAAGGAGAGGAAAATGGATGACATATCTCTTCTTACTATTTCAATTTTCTATTTGGAAAAGGTTAAGCTTTTTCTGGAGTTTTTACAGCTAGTAATATATATTGCAGAGATCTGTATCTATACAAGATATATGTAAAGATACTGGCAGATCCAGTCTCGTTTCTTTTAGTTCAGTGCTTTCCTCTGAAGGTTAGTTCCATATCTCTCCAGAATCATTGCATTTCAACTTCTGTGTTGAAATAAACCTAAGTTTCCTGATATGCAGCCTTAGAGACTATAAACAAATGAAATATAATGTGTAGTGTAAAGTACATATACTACTGTCATGGTGCTAAATTTAAGATGCCCATGATTTTGCTGAGCAATGAACTTGCCAACAGGTTGAAAGAATTTTCAGTGCCTGGTAAATGTTTATGAAGTCTTTCTTTTATCTTATTTTGGCCTAAATCCTTATTGTTGATTTTCAGAGAAATCAGAGAGGATGTAGAATAGTAGGAAGAAGTCAATGTAAACATTTTAAAAAGAAGGATATTTTCACAGTATTCCAAAAATATTTTAAAAAGCACAGATATACGTAAGGAACGACAGTTATCTGCATGCATCAGCAAGCATGTAACTAAAGCAAGGTTTGCAGAGAAAATAAATTCATCATGTGAGGCTGATAATTCATTATCATTAGTAAGAAAATTATGTTTTTAGTTTTGTTGATATTCCAGCTGCCAGGGAATACTGAAACATTACCAGTTGTTGCCAATGGATCAGCAACAGAATTGAGAGTATGATATTGGTCTTAGATTTGGTGTTCAGAACTTCTACTAGACAAAAATTAAGAGAATGAGAAAATAGAGTACATTGACAGGTGATTGTTGTTTCCTAATAATATTGAACCATAAAGTCACAGAAGAGTTTGAACTTGATGTCAAACTTCTGCTCACTCTTATCTCTTTTCACTGTGAATGTGACTTATTTGTATGAGCCGTTGTCATCGATGTTCTTCAAAATGTTCTCATTGAAGATGTAAGGTGCAGTTATTTGTTACTGGCAAATAGGAGGACATCAAAAGGGCCTGTCTGTGAACAGCCTTTAGTTATGTTTGATTTCATGTTTTGTTTTGAACCAAACACTAGCTGCTATTTTTAAGCTTCTAAATGTGAATACATTTTTCTATGATTGGAATTTATGGCTATGGTACCCATGGGCCTGCAAAAAGAAGCATTAAATGTGAAGCAAATAAGGATAAGATAAATAAATGTTATTAATATTTCATGTGGCTTTGGTGAGGGATTTTAGGAATCATCCAGTATCGACCTTACTGACATGGTAATGAAGATGAAACTTCCTCAAATTATGTATATGAGTGCATAGCTACAACTGTTGCAGTTACATCAGGTACACAATTCCACAGAATTTTACAGCTGTTGTTTCATTAGCTCGCCTACATTTTATCAGTCCTGCTTTTCAGGAAATTTACTATCCTATTTTTATCCTATCCCGGTCTTCAGGAAAAAAATCTATCCTGTTTTTCTTTGCTGTTATCTATCCTGTTTGTCAGGAAATTAACTTTTCCTGCTTGCTTTCTTAATTTTCTGCTACTTCCAAATATACTTATATCTGTTGATACAGTGATTCAACTTCACAGTTGAATTTATGCTAAATCTCATGGGCATGGGGGAAGTAAAGGGGCATTTATTTATATCCCTGGCATAGAGATCTACACAAGGTGACTAAAAGCTATGGTAAGCAGTGGTGTCAGTGGACAAAAAAAATCAGAACTCAGAATTTTGATGGAGATTTGAAATAAGGAGTACGTTTGTACATGTATTTGTGTTATCCAAATAACAGCTTCATAGCTCAGGAAGTGTGAAAGCTCTTAAGAAAAATGCAATGTATTTTGAAGGCATATGTATATGTAATTAAGTACGTATACCATGTTTAATAGAAGAACATTTTTCATATTCACAGGATTTTCATCATAGAAAATAGAACTTGCCAAAAGTATGCAAATGCACTGAAAGTTACCTTGTTAAAAACAAAGCTCTTCTTTTAAAACTTTATGTAGGGTTTCTTCAATAAACCCTGCATGAATCGTTTGTATTGCATCAGGAAAGCAACAGGAATGAATCGAGGTCCTTGTTACCACACAGATCTGTGATGTCTTGCCGTGCTCTGCTGAGCTACAGTCAGAAAGAGAGCCTCTACAGGCTACTCCTCCCACCTGCTGTCAAGAACTAATGCCACCTTAAAACATTGCCCTAAAAACTCTTTCAACATTATGCCAGTGTAAAGACCCTGACTGGCTTTTGGGCCTTCAAAATACAGCCAGACTGGAGCTTACAGATATTTTTACCACTGTCTCCGTCAATGAAGCTTTTCATGTAAAGGCCCAAGAAAATGGAAGCAATCGTGAGGCATTTTTTTTTCCTTTCTAAATAGGAGTTGCCCGTTTCAAGTGTGCATTATGGGGATGAGCAAAATAAACACCTTTCTTCTAAGATTCTCTTTTGCAATTGAGTGGATAATCAAAAATAGAAGTGAAGAAATGAAAATGAAAAAGTAACTTTAAAAACCTGAATCCTCTGATTTAGCATCTGACCTTTAGCTCTTATGCATCTCCATAATTATACATGCAAATGATTTGTTTCAAAACAAAGGTCAACATGTGCTGTCATCATAGGATTATCATCTCATCCTTAGAAATAAGTTACAGAATACAGCAAATAATATCTGAGTTCATACAACCTGATTGTGATGGTAATTCTGGAAATAATGGGGATTCATATATTGACTTTTATTGCTGTTCATTCAGAAATTGTTTGTCCATTCTGCTACAAGCAAAACAACTGCTGTGAACAAAATAGTAAAATTAATTTGTCTGTGCAGAAAAGCATGTCCGGTGCTATTCTCTGAAAAATAGAAACTTTCTATTAATTCTCATGATTCTTCAAAGTACAGTTTTCTGTGGAGGAAATAAACATTGTCATTATTTGATGCCATAGCCTAAAATTATGTTGTTTTACTGAGTCACCTGATACAAACATGATAATCTATTGTGAGACAATACACAAATTATTGCTGATTTACCTTATAGTAATAGAGGTGTATTTTCTGCTTCCTACAGAGCAAATACTTAGGAAAGAGTTCACTTCATGGAATTGCAATACGTGATTGAGAATCATCTATTTACAGATAGTAGAGAAAATCAAATTGCAAACTGCACATGGGTGTTTTTTTACTCGAGTTCTTGATAGAAAACTCTTATTTAGCAGGTATTCTTATACTGCTGTTTGGCAGCCAATGTAGTGCTTTGTTTTCTGCTAAATATTCTGCTTCATAGCTGTGTAAAGCTATGAATTTATACATAGCTACCTACTTTAGATTGTGTAGAAATTATAAAAAATATATATACCTGTATGGTTTGGTTGTTTCTCCTTCAGTGGAGGTACTGTGGAACATGGTAAGAACATTCTTGAAACCGTTTGCCACCTTTAGGGAGGTGCTAGATCCCTTGTTTCTTAACCTTGTGGAAAGAGAGCTCCAGTTATCTATGTTCTCTTTTAAATTGAAAAGAGCATGGCTAAGATTACAAAATAATGTGGCTGCAGTGATTTACACTCTTACCAGTCATCAAAGCATCTTGGTACAAAAGATGGAATAGCTGTTCATTTAGAAAAAAATAATCATTTTCTTCAGTGGAGAAGATTTTCCCATTTTTAAGGAGAAAAAAATGAAACCGTGAGAAGTGAAAAAGCAATATCCTTTTCCTATTAAATGAACTTTCATTTATTTTAATATATTTTCTTTATATATGTGTATATGTATGTTGTCATTATAAAAATGAACTATTTTGATATATGATTTGTAAATCATATCAGAAATGTATATCAGAATTAAAATAGTCACACTTTAATTTTATGAAAAATATTCAAATTTCAGATAAATTAGATTTGTGTCATTTCCGAAAACTAAAGTTCTGTTTACAAATCTGCTTTACTTAGTATTTAATTTAATATTAACATACTAAATGGACATTGAATGATCTGTTACTGTTTAAGTCTGACTTTGAACTATTTGAAAGTCAGTTTAATAAAAACTAACTTTTGAAAATGCCTTTTTGAAAATTCCTGTGGTATCTCCCAAAGAAACCTATCAGTGTTTCTGCAACTTTCATCAGGTAAGATTCTGCAGCTCTAGAATGAAATATACAGTAAGAATGAAAATTATTATATTTTTACTCAAATCTGGAAGCCCATTCTAAGAACTGTTTTTTCTAACCTAGATGAGAAACTGAACCTGAGCCAGATAGCCCTAATGCCCAAGATACTTAGCAACTATTTCAAAAGGACATTCTTTCAGATTTTAATTTAGGTGTGGAAGCTTTTTCTATTGCCTGTAGTACAAAGTGATTTGTTTCTCTTTCAAAGTCGGTGAAGGGGGAGGAGAGAAAATAATTTCCCTTACAACTCTAGGCTTGGTCAACAATATAGCAAAATTTTAATCCCTTAAATCAGTCATGCTCTCAGTATGTGGAGAAAGCTGATAAGCATTACAGCGTGTTTTGAAAGCCAAGAAAATATGCCTGTGTCAGATCAAAGAGAAAGCTGAGTCCCCGGGTTGAATACATCTTGCCAGGAGCCTAGTCTTATTTTGACCAGAGGTCTATTTGTGAAACCCTCTGATAGGTACTTTGGGGGGATCCTTTTGATTAACAACAGATAATCTTTCTTAGATCCTGGAGTATGAAGATTAATAGACCTTTTAATTATATTCAAGTCAGTACATTATGAGATTATGGCCTTACAAGTGCCAAGTGCCAAGTGCTAGTCTAAATAGAAGAAAGTTAATTTCTTCTGTACATCTGTAGCATTATTTCCTTAACTAAAAAAAAGACATTACAAAGGATATTCCTCAGTAGTACAACACCATTTTTACTCTATTTCTTTCTACTGAACAGTGCATCATTGGAAACAAAAACTTGTTTTATCATTTTGGCACTATTTTGATGAAGCTTACTGCTATTTTCGAGGTCTGGTAGCATGATTTTGTAGTTTTATAGCTACAGCAGCATAACTGTATGACACAGGTTATGCATAATAATTTTGGCTGACAGTCTTTGGCGAAGTCTTTCTTAAAAAGAAAGAGTGAATTATGCTATCTTGGCTGAGTTTCCTATGAAAAGCAGAGACATGCAAACTTTGAGCTTTTACACACAAGGAACAAATGAATGCCATTTATCTTCCAGGGAGATTTAACTTTGTTTACAGTTGTTTTTTTTCTCAGCACTTCAACAGTGCAGTAGCTATATTATTGGTCGCTTTGAAATATCTTGTGTGCAAACCTACCCTTAGTTTACTTGCTGAGCTATAGCCTACACTCATAGATTATTGGGATGTTTTTATGTCCACAGAACACTTTGCAACATTATTAATCAACCAAGAAAAACAGACACAGTGAATAATAAAGATCCATATTCCCACTATTAGCAACCATTTTTCCTTTAAAAAAATACCCCTGGTTAGGTGAGCACATTTGCAGTCTTAACGATTTTACAAAGGTATTTACCCTCTGTAAAAGAGATCACACCATTTTCCCTAAAGAGAGATTATCAGAAATTTTAGTAATTCATTTGTAGGAAAGGATTTTGCTTACTCTGTTGTTGAATAATCAGCTTTTGTTTTGAGTTTAAAACAATAATATACTGAAAATACAAATTGAATCTGAATTATCTAGATTCCTACTGATTTTAATTCAAAACCATTTGCTGTTTCAAAGTTTTAGGATAAAAAGACAAATTCCTCACCCCTTACTTCTCTGATTATTAAGTGTCTTTCTAAAACTTATAGTTAAACAGATACTTTTATTCTGCTTGCTTTTCAAGTTTTCTCCTATCTGTGTTCGCCAGTATTATGCTGCTGTTTTACCAACTCTGCCTCCTGAGATTTCCTACAGTGGTCTTCAGCAGAAGAGTGGGGAGAGACAGCAACCCAGGCATGCAGGAAATTCTATAGATAGATCTGCTCATCCACGTAAAATGTATTTTAGTAAAATAAATTAAAGTAGCAAAAATACTTTCCTGTTCTTGTTACAAGCTGAAGAAAGTGGAGAATGCCTATCTGAAATCCGAGGATAATCTGTTGCTTATGAATTGATTGGAAAAAACAGAAGCAGAAACTGCAATGGTTGATACTTTTCATGTTTTTCTTTTGCTTTGATGGTGGTCGGGTTTTTGTGTATGTGTGTGTTTTCTTTCTACCTTCAGTCATAGTTACAAGTTCAGGGTTTCTTTGTGAGAAAAATTACCCGCATTATTAGTGATAGTACAGCAATAACTGCTTTAAATTATGTCTTCTAGAAATTGTATTCCTGAAAGGTACCTCTTATATCATCCAGTTTTACTTGATTTTCTGCTTTTAGAGGCAAGTTCCATTATATGCAGAAGTAAATGTAAATTATTTTTTTTTCTATTTCTATATCTATTTCTATCTGTAACTAGCTGCCGGGGTGAGAAGGAAGAATGGTCATTTTCTTCACTTCTTCTTCATTTAAATTGTCTGTCAGTGAATTATACTGCACAGTCACTGCCTGCAGTAGGGTTCAATTAAAGAACTTGGCAGAAAGGTAGCATAGTATGCTGTCAGTGTATTGTATCATCAGCTACTCATGATCATATTCATAATCCCCCTTTCTTTTTTTGCTGTTACCTTTGTAATGAATGTGTTCTATGTATTTCTTTGTCGCTGTCTTTTCCATAAGAATTCCAAATGATTGATCTAACACAGACACATATAATAGATTTGTACCAAGGGTCTTAGTGCAGCTCAAAAGCTCTTCTGACTCCTCCAGAAGTCTAAACCTGTCTAATCACTGTTAATTGCATGGACTATTTTTAAATTTCATAGCATCATCACAGGACTTTGGATAATCTTTGATACTGCACAGCAGGAGGCCTATTGCTATTTTATTAATGGCTTTTGCAATGTAGAGACCGATTGCAATAAACTGTAATTCATAAAAAAATAAACCAAAACTCTGATCACATTTACAGAAAAAAAAATTCACAATATTTTCAGACCTGACCTTAGTAAGTATTGTGAAGATGTGAATACTCCCTAGCAGGTTCTGGGAGTCACCAGGATCCAAAGAAATTATTCCAGTTAGCAAGATCTGTATGAAGACAGTGATATCTTATGTGTGCTGCAAACAGGATTTACCAGTGTGCTCCTATGATTTGTACATCAGCTATACTAAGTTCCCATAGGGAGTGGATAGCAAGTCCCTGTGACACTTTTGAAAATCCAGATCATAAGGCTAAAATCGACTTTTATTTACAGTTTAGATTTATGATAATGGCGAAGTGAGATTAGTCATGGCTTACTGTGTGGTTATTAAATTTCTATCAGAAACATAGACAGTCTTAAAATGGTTATGTGGTTGGTCATCTAAAGATCATTTAACTGAATGTTTTATTAAATTCTGAGAAAATTACATAGTCATTCAGCATATTTTTTATTTTTTATATAGTATTTAATCGTAGTTAAGAAATAAATACATTAGTGATCAATTCACAGAATCTGTACTCTTTAAGAAATAGCTGCAGTTGCTCTCTAAAATGAGATTTTCTGTGAGCTTGTTTCACATCAAAATATACCAAAATTTCAGAAAAATGATCTGAAATGTGTTTTCTGACAGGACATGAAGATTTTCAGTGACAGATCTAATACCTCAGATTCTAACTTTTAAATTGTGATGAGGATAGCTTAATTTACATAGTATTGTTTCTAATTTGTTTCTTATGTGCAGTTGCTGAAATTTTAAGCTGATTCAAAGTGAATGTGTTTTTTTAATAAGAGGCAAATAAGAATATAATATTTTCTTGGCCTAAAGGATTACAGTTGTTAAAAATATAGCAGCATGATGCTAAAATACTGCTAAAAATCTAAACTTAAATTGAAAAATAAGCAAGATAAACAACAACCAAAATTTCAAAGAAGAACGATACTCATCAATCTTATTCCATCTGAAAGGCACCCATCTCTACCTGGATTCAGAGCAAAAGTTTTAACTTTAAATGTATGTTAAATAATATGATCCCAATTAAATGTAGATACTTTTATTTTATTTCATTTTATTTAGAATTAAAATGGAAGTGAGATCTTCTACCAGAGTGTATATGGTTACTTGGCTGCATTTTTTTTTTCCCTTAAAAACATTTAGCAGCAATTAGACGTGGTGAATTATTTGCTTGATAGTTCTTATTGTTAATCTGGGTCTCTGGAAAACAGCCTGAAATGACAAACTTTGGGGTTTGCAAACAGAGATGCTGCTGAAATTTTGCTAGAAATTTTTGAAAGTCTGTGGCAAGGATACTATATTGTCAGAAATTTTCCTTTCATTTCCAGTGTTTGAAAATAGAGGAAAATGCTAGCCAAGGGACCTGTGGCAGGACCTATGGCTGATTTTGTAGTGAACTGTGATTCTGTCTGTGCTTGTAATTACTACCAACCTGGCTCTCCTTTCTTCAGGCTGGATTCAGATAGCAACTATACCTGTGTGTCACTTTTATGTCAGGGGAGATTCCCCTGAAAGAATTATTTGGAGAATTGTCGGGTTTTAAATGCAAAGTGAGTAATTTGTGTAAGAGAGCATATATGTATTTGACAGTCTTGGTGGCATCCTAACTTGGTGGCATACCTAACTATCAATGTCTAATGCTATATTAAGCAACCCAAAATATCTAATATATCTTCCTCTCCAGACTGGCACTTGTTATAGAGATCTGCACCCTTGTGAAAGCATAGCTGGAAGCTGTGCATGCCTTCTTTCTTAATCCCACAAGGTTAGGTACTATCGGCAGCTCTTCAGTGTTTGACGTGGATTATCACATGGGACATATTCCAGATTCATTTCTTTTTTTTATCTCTGGTGACTTTTGTGCAAGAAAGCTACATAGAAATTTGCCAAATAAAGTAGGATTTCCCAGAACTAAATCAGTATTAACTGACAACAAGAGTTACAATAACAATCCACAGAAGACAAAGGTAATTGAGAAAACCATGGCAGAGAAATGACACCTCTAAAAATTACAATAAAATTGGATCGGAGGTAGCTATACTGGGAGCAGAAACAGCACCTATGTAAGGAAGGGACTGAGATGACCTGCTTGTGTAATTATTAGTAAACATTAATGATCGGATCAGTACCCGAACTCTCAACACTTCCAAAGTCTTCCATTCCAGCTCTCTCCTTTGCTTCTTTGAATTGAAGATGATGTTGCATGTGCTGATTCAGGGATGCATAACTGAAGTATTGCTTAGGTCAAGTAAACAACCTCCTTATTATGTTCATTGCTAAGAAAACGTGGTACATTGATTCTGAGGCTTTGTCAACATATAACATTATGTATAGATGAGGAATATGTTATTTTTTAAGACTGTGTCCTCACTTTTCACGCTTTGATTCATCATGGAATGCCCTCATATACCATTAAATAGATTTATTTCAGATGAAACTTAGGCAAAAGATGCACATCGAAACCAGTTATGTTCCAACCGCTGAATTGCACACTTGTTCGTCATCATGTGTCCCCTGTAGTACGTATTGTATTGAAATCCAGTTCTCAATATCAACTGATTTGCTCTACAGATCTTTTCCCATTGCCCTCTGTTACTTGTTACTATGAAGAAAGCCTAACTGTGCTTATTGATTTGCAGATCTGAAGTGCTTAGGCATCTTGGTTGGATTTTGTGAGATACTGCCACTTAGGTCTCTCTGTCCCTTTTGTTAGTCTCTGAAGTGCTGGATCCTTCTGCAGTTCGTCTTCTTGAGGCTTATCTTCTGCAAGCCAGTGTCCTGGTCTGTTTTTCTAGTTCTGGAGGGATTCTCCAAGCTACACGGTCACTCAGCTTTCAGATGAGGTCTCTGTATCATGAAAACTGCCTCTTTCCTTTATCTGCTTTCCTGAGTCCTGTCCACACCTGGCTTGCCCTTTATGTGTTTTGTTGCCTCCCTCATAGTGCCAGTAAATATCTGAACATAAATTTGTTTCCACCAAGCATGTGGGAGAGGCAAAAGGTGTGTTGAGGTGTGAACAATGCTCAGAAAGCATCCACAGCTATTTTATGGCATGTCTACTACTGTGAAGTGGAGCAGAGATTGCTGAAGTAATGGAGGCCCAAGCTAGCAGGTTTTCTTGAGGCAGTGCATCACTCTGACAACCAACTTAAATTCAGAAGCCACAGAGCTGTGTTCAAGCATGACACATGTATCTGTAGCCTGTACTAGCTGTACTAGCCTGTACTAGCGTGTCATAGCACCTGTAGTATTTCCGGATTCAAGCTGGCTCATGGTCCAGCCCAAATATCTGTAAGTCTTGTGATTATGTTCCTGATCTTGAGAGGAGTTAATTTTGCCAGTTTGAGGGTCTCTACATCAATAGTTGTAATCTTCCAGTAGCTAAGATCAAAAGGCAATTGAATGAACGTTAGGGATATCTACGTAGTCAGATGCTGATAGTCAAGGTTTATGAGCTTGGGATTGATGGCTAAGCCGGTCAAAGCATGGACAGAGCTTTATGAGCTTTATGACAAAGAGTCATTTACTCCTGATCAAGTAGACATCCTTGTAGTCACATGCTAGTCCTGGTGACTTATTGTTACACTGAATGTTACATTGGCACATAGTTCATACTGCACATCCATGCTGTATTTCATTCATGTTTAAAAGTGTATTTGGATAGGGGTTTTGGGGTTTTTTTGTTTTGTTTTGGGGTTTTTTTTGCTTTTTTTTAAAATTACTATCCTCCCAATCACACTTGTAATGCCTTTCATATTTGAAACAAGGTGGAAAACAGATGTATACAAACAGATTCGTTATAAAGCAAGATAGTTCCCTCAGACACAAGATGTTGAACTGCTTTTTGATCAGCTGCTCTAGAAATGTACATTAAACTGTAAACTGTGATTCTTCCTGTAACCAGCTAATGATCCTATCAGTCGCAGACTAATTGCCTGTACCACAACCTAAATTTTGCCCCATTCAAAAAGCCAAAGCCACATTCTGATCCTGTTAATCACATTCAGCTTTGAAAATTACATAGTGGTTGTGCGTCAGTTCAGCTTCTCTCTCTAGTAATTTGTTTGATTGCCTATTACTTGCAATCTGCACTAACGGAATAAATGTGTTCCATGTCCTGATGGGAAGTTATGACTTTCTCTTAGATTCTTTTAATTTAGACATTCTGCCTAGAAATTGGGGTAAATTCCGCTTGCCTTTCTTATCTAAAGTACCTTCAATGGGAAAAGTGAAAAGCAAAGAAGTTTTAATCCTTTGCAGAAAGTAATGAAGGCAAGTCATAGCACCTATGTCCATTTAATGCAAGATTAATACCAGTCTTTATTGCTCACAGATCTGAAGGCTTTCATCGTTTTATGGGCAAATAAATAAGATGCTCAGGTAGGGGAGAGAGGTGCTGGTACTATATCCATTCCTTCTTTTTCTCCATCCCCCATCAATTTAGGTTGTCTATAGTGTCAAGACCTAGAATAGACCCCCATCCATTCATCATTTCATTTAACTTCAATTTGTTTTTTATATAGCACACATACACATATGTATATATATTCTACTCAGTAGTAGGTAAGTCTTTCAGAAAAAGCATGAAAGACATATCCAATTATCTTTCAATTTTCCATATCATTTCTCTGAACAAGAGTGCAAGGCCAATAGATATGTCCTGTAAGCAAAAAACAATTGTTACTAGGACATTTTTATTAACTCTGGAACTGTGTGATAATACTTTGTGATACTCTGTGATTTTACTTTTGAAATCCTCTGAATCTTAATGAGAAATTTTCCTCCCTGTTCTGAGTTTCAGTGAGACAGACTTGCAATGCCATGGCCATGTTACTTATTTGTGAAATTCATTTAGATTACTTTCAAAGATTTAAAATTTCAACCACAGATTCAGGCATGAGGCATGTTTTTTAGTTAAGAAGAGACACATTGATTTTTCATATAAGAAACCTCTGCTAAAAAGAGGTTATACTCTGAAAACATTAATGATAGAAATATTTATCAACAAAATCTAAAGTTGCCTTCTAGATTCAAGTTCTTCAAATTCTACCTAAATTCTATCTTCTAAATTCTTCTAAATTCTACCTTCAAATTCTGCCTAAAGATTTGGACCAATCGGTGATTCCCAACAGATCCAACCTTTTGTATATCAAACTATTCATTTAGACTCTGAAGTATTTGGAATTTAAGTGTTTTTTAACCTAATTAACAGTGTTCAGTTCACAACAGCCAGTTTAGTCTATGGAAGTTTGTCTTCCTCCCTGCCTTACAAAAGAAAGAATTTTCTTCAAACAGTGCATCTAAAACAGAGCATCTAAAGTAGACTCCAGTTTTGAATGATCATTTGGTTAAGTCTCTTTCTCTCTCTCTTTCTCTCTCTCTTTTTCACTGACTGAAGAGAAAACAAAAAGAGTTTAGCCTCCCAATGGATACATCCCTTAGAGCCTGGGGTGCTTTTCTGAGGCATAAGCATAGCTGATATGAGATGGCAATAAGTTAGTTAATTCTGACAGAAATAAAACCCCAAGATCATCACTAGGCAATTAGGTTTTGCATTTACTGTCATAGTATCTCAGTACTGAAGCCTCTAATTATTTCCTAAAAAGATTTGGTACTTGTTATTTGCTACCCTTCTTTGAATATTCACAGGGCTCTTCAGTCATCCTTGTCTGGTAGCTCTGCTGGCTCATTATTTTTCTTCTGTTCTTATGAATGTGCTGGCATAGTTTTCTGTATTATTTTCTCTTGGCTTAGGCTAGAAAACTTTTGTCCTTTTTTTGTCCTTCCTTCCCTTGTATGTTTTTACTTCCTCTCCATGACTTACTTCTTGAACTTTGCATCACATTAGTTCCTTTGCCTTGCCCTGAATTCCAGGCAAAGCCAGGCCTGTTCAGAGGGCTTTAGCCTTTCAAAATCACACGTTTAGATCTTCAGCATTTGATCAATCACATATTAAAATTTGTCATAGTTTCTTGTTATTTTTTGTTGCAAAACACATCCCTTATTTATTCATGGAGTTCATTTCTTCATTTCTTTTTGTAACTTAATGCAATATTTTTACTATTACTATATCCTTTGCTAGAGCTAATTGACAGTATTAAAAAGTACTATTTCATAGCCATTTGTTGTAAGAAGTAAGTCTATTTTTCTTCTTTTTTTCCTGGCAGTCATAGTTAGAAGACACAGAATGAAGCCACAGTTTTACCTGTGTAGTTGCAGAAAACTTCAGTTCTGATAAGGAATTCCAATTCTTCACTCTGCCCTTAAAAATATATTGTTGGGTCATTTCTATTGTCATATTCTGTTCCTTATTTATTTTAATCTAATGAGTCTGACACAGATATTTTACATTCAGTGTTAAATTCTAATGCAAGAGAATTGATCATAGATGTATCAAGAAACAACACTAATTACATACAAGTGGCCCATGTTGGCCATTTGAGAGCCCAGATTTTATTATGCAACAAGGTTTCTGCCATGTATTTTTCTTTTTTAAAAAAATTACATGCTGAGTTTACAAAATATTTCAAAAAATCAAGATATGAGAAAGTTAGAGCTTTAGAATAAATTAAAGCTATAAAGTTCATAAAGGAAAGAGAAAATAAAAAGGTCAGTAGAAAAAGAAGATAATAGCAAATGTTTTAGAAGACATCATAAAATTTACCTCCTTTTCCCACAATGGGAAGCATTTTCTGTCCCTGAAAGATAAACAAAACTCATCTGTTCAAGGACTTGAGCAGCGTATATAAACTGGTCTTTCTTTAAACAAGAAGTTGGACTAGATAACCTTAGAAGTCCCTGATAATTTATGCCATTCTACAGCGACAAGTACCTTTGCTTACTGCAAGCAGTTCATACTAACATCAAATCTAGGGAAGGTCCAGCATAGAGCAACAAAGATGATTAAGGGACTGGAGCGTCTATGATATGAGGAAAGACTAAGCGAGCTGAGCCTGTTTAGCCTGGAGAAAAGAAGACTGAGAGGGGATCTGATCGACATGTACAAATACCTAAGGGATGATGGTAGGGAACATGAGGCCAAACTCTTCTCGGTGGTGGCCAGTGACAGGACAAGGGGTAATGGGTACAAGCTGAAACAGGCAGTTCCATCTCCATGTGAGGAAGAACAACTTTACTGTGAGGGTGACAGAGCCCTGGAACAGGCTGCCTGGAGAGGTTGTGGAGTCTCCTTCTCTGGAGATCTTCAAAACCCACCTGGATGCCTCCCTGTTCCCCGTGCTCTGAGTGTCCCTGCTGGATTAGGGCAGGTTAGATGATCTCTGCAGGTCCCTTCCAACCTCAACCATTCTGTGATTCTGTGATCATAAAGCAGAGCCTCTATTACTATAAAAGAAATAAGGCAGCAGCAGAATCATGCCTTGGCTTATTGTGTTCTAATTATTAGGAGCACATAGGAATGCTTTTTGGTCATAAATTATTTACAACAGGAAACACTGTTTTGTTGAGAATTTGTACAGCACCTAGCACAATAGGAAGTGGTGCAAGATTAGTACTGTTCTGCCATAAGGAATTACAAACAATAATGAACAAACAGAAAAAGAAATCAAACTAATTCATGATGTAATGTTGACTCAGTATTTGGAGAAGAAAAAGGAAAACTGTCATGTATTTTGTCAGCATCTGTTGGAAGAGCAACACTGAAGGAGAGTATTGTGTCACTCTCTTCTAATCCTAATTCCTTTCCTACCCAAAGTAAATTGAACTAGATCCTGCAGTAGTCAGAGTTCTGAAACTATGCAAAGCCACCACTTGAACTCTGCAGGGTCCTTATCCACCCTGCTTTTAGGTGTTTCTTAACAACCCTGATTTTCCTGACTTCTAATAATGTGTGTCATGATGCACCACTTTTACGTTTGTGTGATATGAAGTCGTGCTGTGAGCAGAGCCTGTTTTAATCATTTTCTCCTGTATTTTTTCTTATTTCTGTTTTGTTTTTATAGGTTGACCTGCTTGTCCCTACGAAAGTCACTGGCATAATTACACAAGGAGCTAAAGATTTCGGTCATGTCCAGTTTGTGGGATCCTACAAGCTGGCTTACAGTAATGATGGGGAGCACTGGATCATATACCAGGATGAAAAACAAAAGAAGGATAAGGTAAGGTAATTATAAAATTGATATATGCATTGTGTTTACAGAGGATTAAGTTTTCAGTAACTCCAGTGCTGAAAGCCTATAGATTTTTGTCTATATTCTGCTTTATGCAGTTCATATGCCTGGGGTCCCACAGATAAAAGTCAAAGTGAATAAAAAAAAATCATATAACAGAACGACATTCACAGTGCTGCAATAGCATAGGTATCAGTGTAATGCATCTGATTTAAGGCCATTAAATATGAGACATAAAACTTTACAGTGCACCATTTAATTGAATTATTCCTTCCTTTAACTTTACAGGAGAATGTATATAAACAGTAATTTATTTGTGTCTTGGAGAACAATGTCCCAGTCCATATTTTGATAAGGATATACTATTTTCTGTAAAGCATATCTTGAGTGTTCACGACTATCTAGTAATTTTGTGTTGATTTTTTTTCCAGGAAATTATTCATTTTAGGATTTCAAATACCCTGTGGAAAGATCCTTTTTCACTACACTATTAAATTAATGTCAAACGTAACATCTTCACAACTTCATTTGCAAATGTTTAGTGGCCAGGTATAAAGAAAATATAAGGTTATTGATAGATTTACCTTGAAACATTTATTTTTTTCACATATTATTTAGGATATTATTCATTATGCATTTCCTTTAAACTGTATAACATTTTAAATTGCAAATATCTGAATAGTTAAAGAAATTACAGTATATGCATTTCTGAAGGGAAATATTAAGAAAACTGGCAATTTTACTTATTTATTAAAGATTTTAGATAATTTTCCCTAATTGGAACAAGACACATTAACAAAAATACCAGATGGCTGATGTGACTGTTAATAGATGTCTCAAATCTGGTGTTTTCAACATTTATATTCAGGGAAATAAATGTTCCTGCTTGTACTTATTTTTTCTTATAATAAACTTTTTTTCATAAAAATGAACACCGTTTGTATATGCCAACTCGTTTTGTATTTTTGAAAGCAGTGAGATTTGGATATATATATATATATACACATATGTCTGTGTGTATATTGTATGAATATAGGTAGATCTTATTGATGAGGGATTAGAGAGCGGCATTGCTTAAATTTCACTGATTTTTAATTGATTTGTTAAACGTACACTCAATATTAGTGAAAGGTAAACACAAACAGCTGAAAGACTTTGAGATGGGGAAAACACAACACAGTTGCTTTAGCCATCCATCTGAGAAGGTCCTGAAGCCTGGGGTTTTGGATGTGTCTAGCATAATTGGTTGTCAGATAAAAATTGGAAACAAACAACTCTGCTTTCATAGACATACTGTAAAGGTGTTCAATATAAGTGACAGTCCCCTCAGTGCTTTGTACGCATCCCCTTCCAAATCCCTGGCATTTAAAAACAAAACATTACTGTGGAAGAAATGTCTTCTTCAAGCCAAACCTCTACTGGTGAACTGCTGCTTTCATTATATTGAAAAGGACGACATGCAATCCAGTCACCAGTGAAAAGCACAGTCACAGGCACATCTACAAGAAAATGTAATCTCACTTAACAGCACTGTGCTAGTCTATTCTTGTTTATAACATTTGCCAAAGCAATTAAATTCTTTTTGCTTTCATCATCAGATGGATTGTTAATTGCTCTGTGCATAATCCATTAAGAACAACGGAAAACTCTTCATCACTGTCTTATTAAAACATCTCACTTCCCATATTAATTAACGTCACTAAAAATAAAATAGATGTATCTTATTACGATGCCTTAACAAATCATGAACAATTAAAGGCAGAATGTGATCAAATGAACTTAGCTCAAGGTTGGAAGTTATAATTTCTGAGATGACCCAAAATGCAAGAATATTTTTAAAGGAGCGGTGTTTTCACAGCAAAGTGAAACTCTAAGAAAATGTTTGCTCTGTCCCGTCGCCACTGAAGAATGCAGACATCGGCAAGTACGCCACATATAAGTAACTCATAATCTACCCTTTTTCATTCTCTTTATTAGCTGAAGATCTGGATTTCTTCCGAGAAAGATAAAATCTATAGATTTCTCCCTTTGTGGGTTATTTATTCATTCTGTGTTCATCTTGTGAGTCTTCTCAGTGATCATGACTTTAAAACACATTAAAATAGGAATGTATTGTTTAATCGTGGCTGGTATTGAACATCTTCCCTTTTCAGTCGTTTACAGAATGAGTGCTAATGTATGAATAGATTTTAGTGAATTCCTGAAACTGTTCATATTTGGCCGTTCATCATTTTTCAGGTTACTTTTCGCAGAGAAATAAAAGCTGAGTATTTCTTGTTCACCAGCCACTATCTTTGATGAGTCTGAAACAAATAATCAGTTGTTTCAAATAGAAGGAAAGAGAGTCTTCTAGCTTCAGTTTTCTTTGTTGTACACTTTCAAAACGAAAAAGATGCAAGAAAAAAAAAGATGGAAAAGATGTACAAGAACAATAGTTTCTGCAGCTTCTGTTTAGCTTCTGCTTTTTAATCGGCCACTCATTTAAGTTTGTAACTATGCTGAAATACTTTGAATGCAAAGAAAAGGGTACTGGAAAAAAAAAAAAGCATGTATTTAAAAAATGCCGTTCTCATTTTTGTAAATAGTTTGAATGAGTTCCTTAAAAAAAATCAATGTTTTTCCCATTCTCCTGAGAGGGAAAAAAACCAACAACAAAACAAACAAACAAAAACTTAGTTGAAAAGAAGGAAGAAAATATATTTTAAAATATTTTAGAAAAAAAAGACCTGAGTTAGTAGCTATCTTGTTTTTCTCAACTAGGGGTCAGTAGCTCACTAGAGCTCCGATATTAAGGATAGCTAAAGCAAATTTCACTGGGTATTTTTTTAGTCACATTCTGAATGTAAGTTCTAATTTGTAGTGCCCGCTATATATAACCCAAGGCCAACTGCAATGTCAAATGGCATTTTAGAGGCTATTTTGTAAAGTAAGATGAGGATGTTTTTGAAAGTAGCCGAACTGAATCCAGAAGTGTGCAGCAGTCCATCATTATGAACAATCAAAGGTAGAATGAGCATTCAAAGGCATGTAGGAAATGTCCAATATGCAAATGGCCACTGGATTTCTGTAAAAAATGGAAGAACAACTAGAGATATAAATTATGTCATCTGAAGCTCTAGTTAATTGCATAGCAACTGCAGGCAGGAGCCTGCATATATGTAAAAAGATAGCTCTATCCCTCTGTGAACCAAAGCAAGGCAATGTGCTTATATTAACAATAATGCGCTCATATTAACCAAATCCACTTTTGATTTCTGTAAACATATTTGAAGGGGAGTTTTTGAAATACTTCTCTTTTTGCTTGACTTCGACCTTTCATCATAAACCTTTTCTGTACTACATACCGTGGAGTAAATTCCAATTTAAGTGGCACCAGTAGATTTCAGGTGAAAAATAGCAAAAATGTGATAGTATGATTTATGAGTTCAAAACTATTATCTGTCCTGTATCTATTGCGAGCTAGAGGAAATAATAGAAATCATATAATGCATGTTCTTATTCATGTATCACAAAGAGAGGAAAAAACAATCTTTCTCCTGACACTGGGCAATTTTTGGCTGGTTACCCAGTCCCTGCCAAGCAACTTATGACTCTCTATTCCACCCTCTGACAAAGTAGCAGGTGAAGAAGGAGAAAGGAGAATGGTTAAGACCAGGAGTGTAAGACCCTGACCGGTCCAAGCAGATTTTATATATACACCATCTAAAAAGGAAGAGTGTCCTTTTGTTTTTTTTTTATTCTAAGTTGCTGTATAAACTTCATGACTTCGTGTGAATGTGTGCACGTACATGCTATCACACTCATGCATGTCTATGTACATATATCTGTATGTATCTAAAAAATTGCATGCTCAGACTTACATAGTGGGAAGTATCTTCTGTGGGAATTCAGTAGCACTAAAATGCACCCATATATAGTAGCTCTACTTAAGAGCACAATAAATTTCAAGGCCTCTTCTACTATTTTTGATGTTGTGGTGTTCACTGGTCACTCTTTGTAATGAAAAGAGTTACCCTGAGAAGAACAAAAAACTCTTTAACTTAGGGACTGCTCAGATCTGCAGCTTCTCACTTGCTTGAGCAGACATTCTTTAATGGACAGTAATAAAGAAATAAAATGTTCTCAAAAGAAGTAGAAATGACTATCTTTTTTTTTTTCATGTAGCTTGTTTTTAAAATTGAAATGAGTTGATGCCATTTTAATACTATGCCCTTAATAAAGTTGAGATATTCTAAACTGAAGCTAATTCCAAATAAAAGCGAGATTTAACTATTCTTTTTAAATAAACTTCCTCTAATGGGTGCAGAATTAACTTTTCCAGTAGTAAGAACTATTTAAAACATTCTGCTTGTAGTAAAAACTGTGTTAAGGCTCAGCAGATTTTGTGACTTCAACTTGAGGCTTGAATGTAAAAGTCTCTGTTGTCTTCCATTATAGCACAAACCAAATTCTATAACCAGTGCAGACTTTTCATCTAGTTTAAGTTTCTACAAGTCATGAGACCATGCGAAGATTCTCTATGGAGTCTTTGAATTTCCATCGTCCTTGCACATCCACAAATGACCTTGCCCGCTGCAGCCACCTGTTTGTCTAGCTCCATGGACATCCGTGGAGCTTTGTGTTTGGAGCAAATCTTCACCAATACATTCTGGTTTTCCCAAGCTATTTTCCTCCAGATATATATTCTAAATTGTTCTGTCATAGAATAAATAATAATGAATCAACTTACATTGTCATTATCCAGATCTGTTCTTATGCCGTATAATGCTTAGTTATGCTGAAAAATCTTAGTGCATTTGAAGGCAAGGTATTAAAATTGTTTGTTTGACACAATTGTAAACAAGATTTGTTTATGTTTTAGAAATCTGCATGCAGAGTACCATTATATATTTTCCAGATTTTTTCTCTCATTTACATGACCTGATAATAAATTTTCTTATTAAAAGTGCAGTAATATATATTTTCTACTTTTTAACTTTTATAACAGCTGTAAGAGACTAAGCTACACAGAATCTACACATACATTGGAGGGTTGTGTATGTGTAAACTTGCTGAGGCTTCTGAGTGAATATTTTAGGAAATTACATAGTCTGTACATTACAGTCTGTAAGCATACAGACTGACAGCAGTAGATCTCTTATTATTTTTTTTTTTTAGCATTCTAGAATAGGATGTCCAAAAAGGAAGGGCTTAAATTGACCTTTGTAAACATAAGTAGGTATAACATGCAAGCTGCTGTGCTGAGGCTCTGCATATACCAGTGCCCTCTCTTCAAGGCAGGAAGCATCCACAGTAGATGCCTAGAGAAGAAAAAGCAAGAGGGCTGTAATTTATCTGTAGTGTACCCTCCCAGCCTCTGGCTGTCTTCTGTGCGTTTAATAATCCTTGAATGATTTTGCCTT
This sequence comes from Tinamus guttatus, assembly GCF_059628265.1. NCBI lineage: Eukaryota > Metazoa > Chordata > Aves > Tinamiformes > Tinamidae > Tinamus > Tinamus guttatus. Next base: position 1,030,802 of record NW_028288683.1, read on the forward strand.
GAGTGATTTATCTGAACTTTAACAATACTTAAGTATTGTGGGAAAGAATGCCTTAGTTTAAATTTGTGTTGTATGGAGAACAATGACTTTTAAGGGGACTAAACCACAAACTTACTCTCATTCTTCGTTCCTTGCCTGTTTTCATAGGGGAACAGTGTAATATTTTCTACTTTTTTCTCATGCTATTAATGATTTTATAGGCATCTATTATGTCTTGTTTCAGCAGCCTAAGTCTATTCAGTCATCTTCTAATGGACCTTTTTTCATGTTTTTGGCCATTTCACTCTGTATTTCCTGTCCAATTAGAGGTAGGGGAAGACCATAGCTGCACCCACCCTGAAATATGTAGATGTTCTCTGGATTTATGCACTGAGATATTAATATTTTATTCTTGTTTGTACTTAGCACTGTATTCTCCATTTCTTGATTTTTTTTTCATATTGCTTTTATTGTCATTGGGCATTTATCTGACAAATTTCTTATACTTTACATTATTATTGCAAGATCTGTTTATTGAATGCTAGTAAATAATCGCTAAAATTTGCAGAAATGTTTTACACTCAAAAGTGCTACACAGAAACCAATGTGAGTGGTGATTATTTATCAAAATAGCCTATCAGGTCTTCAGGAGCTTTTAATTGCTTAGTTGGTTCATCTAATTGATTATTTGGCCACAAAGCAAAAGGTAATTAAGGCAAACCTTACTTTTGGCTACTAAAACAATGTTTTTCTTTTCCTATTTTCTTGTTGCCATTAGAGAAGCTAGGCTGAGGTAAAAATGAAGATGACAGAGCATATTTTTCCTGTAATAAATTTGCTGTGGGTCCACAGCAAAGATAGTAGAATCAAACAATAGATTTGCTCTAGAAACATTATATTTCATGCTAGTCTTATTTGTGGATACTGGGAAAGCTTCTTCCACGTTCTTGTAAATTTTTTTTCCCTCAAAATCCGCCTTCTCTTCTTGAACATTGACTTAATTCTTTGAGACTTTATCTTGAATTTTGGAGGGAGGTTCCAAAATGAATTTCAGGTTTATGTAGGTTAACTTGCCCTCTCTAAAACAGGTGAGTATGATTTCAAGTACTAAGGAAATCACGTGTGAGTTAGTTAGAAATAAAATTTACCTCCTTTTTTTTCTGTTCTAAGTAAATGACATAAATTCCTGCCTTGTTTAACTGTATTTCTTGCTTGGTTTGCATTACCTACTTTTATTTATTTTGCATAGTTATATGTGAAGATGAATGCTGGAGCTCTAGGTTCCTGTGGTAAACAAATACATTTTTTACTCAAAGCTTTAGTTGAAATGTTGTCTGTGAATTACATCTTCCAAAGGGAAAATAAAATAGAGATTAAAAGGATTTTCCGTTAGCTCTGCAGCAAGAATTGTAGTTCTGCAGTGCTTATTATCTATCTTGGTAAAATATTTTGAAATATCAGTGGATATTTTGCATGCATGGGTGAGAAATCAAATAGGAAAAGCTTTCCTTTTTAGTCTTTCTGAGCTCTCTATTATATATGTTGAGGGAATGCCACCCTACAATTTTAAAATAATGAACTTGCTACCTTTTATTCTATGTCATATTGCCACAAATGAAACTCAAATTCAGAAGCAATTTTGTTAGGCCAAGCTCCAGCTGACTAATGTAATCAATACTGTATACAAACAGCAAACAGTTTTTCTAAGGTAATATTTTTTTTTCCTCTTCAGACTCATAGCACGATTCTTTCTATGGTCAGTCTTCTATAATTTTATCTATTTATCTTAACTGCTAGATGCTTTAATTTTCCAGTCTCTGCATTATTGAGGTGCCAAACTAGAAGGGAAATTTATCACTTGTGAAAGAACGTCACTTATAGAGGATACACGTATTTTGACTAAAATGCCAATTCTCCCACCTTGGAGAAGCTTTCAAAATTCAAGGAAAATATACAACATGGAGACCAAAAAGTGAAGATTTTCATACAGTGTTTTATAAACAGGTCAAGAAAGAGCAATCTTAAGGGCTAAAATAGTAGTTTAGTCTCTTTTGAATTCAACCTCTGATGTTTTTCCTCAGAACTTCCAACAAACTTGTCATTCTGCACCAATTCAGTCACAAAAGCACTTGTTCCAGGGAGGTTCATATTTTTTCCTTGTTAATAAAAACTTAACCCATCCTTTCATTTCAAATAGACCACTGAAAATTCAGCAAATACAGATCATATAAATGAAATGCATGTGGCTGATATAGGAAGGGAATGAACGTTTCCCATCATATAAACTAAAAATATCCTGAGAGGATACTCTGCTTGTTTTGCCAAAAAGGAGTATTGTGATCTTTGAATTTCAGTAGTGGCAACTAGGGGAAAAATCTGGCTATGTCTTAACACAAGCTGAAGTCAGAGAACTTATATATTGGTCTATTCCTGCAAATGGAAATAAATCTTAGCATGCACTACACCATACTCTGTTTGTTATTGTTATTGTTGTTTTAACACAGTCACAGATGTCCCCGCTAACTGATGCTGTTATATCATACACTGACTTTTTGTTTGACAAAAAATAGTATCTTTGATAATCTCTAACTCTACAATAAGATACACTGTTGTTTACAAACTGTGTTCATAAGTAATAAAATTTCTTCTGTACTTTATTTGTGTTCTTCTGTGTGAAAAACATAGCTGCATCTCCCTGGATTAATTTGAGATGATATAAATGTCAAGTAAAAAGACATTTAATTTTTTAAATGTTAATGGTTTTGATATAACTTTTGCAATGAGGCTGTGGATGCTCACAGAACTGCTGATCAATCTCAGCCCTTTGAATCAAAGGCTACATCTGCACTGGGGCTGAGCACATTTGGCTAATCACCACCTCTGAGATCCCTAGCCCATGAAATGCATGGGCCGTAATTAAGCTTTCATGTGCCCTTTGCAGCATCAGTGTCGAGCAAAAGTGCGCAAGGGTGATCAGGGAACTGTCCAGAGACTCCAAAACTGTGTCATAACCACATAAGCTGGGATCTGGCTTAGGGTGGGTAATTATGCTGCTAATTCAGTACTGCAAATAACACTTCCATAGTCAAGTGTATCTTTTCGGCACTGCAGAACTGGGCATCACAGCCATAACTCATGCTTTGAAAATGTTTCAATATCTAGCTTGTAGCAAAGATCACAGTCACAGAGTAGTTCTTGCTTAGCAAAGTGACATTATTTCACTAGGGCATTTTTCTGTTTTAGGTATCCAGTCTTACAATAGAATATATTCCCCTATATCTTTGAAAAATACTGTATTTACAGTTTCATGAAAGAAGAATGTAGTTCTACTTCTGGGCTATGCTTGATCCAGTACTCATTAGACGTGATTTGAAATGCCAACCAGGAGGAGTTGTTTGCTGTGAAAACTATCTACAGAGGAAGAGTCTTCGTTGAATCTGGCAGGGGTCTGGTTTTATATGGGGAGCAGAGGAAAGGGGAGTGGGGTGAGAAGAAATACTTCTTTGCATTTCCTTCACTCCTTCCATCATTGCTCAGCATTCACAAAGGGCAATATAGATATTAATCTTTGTCTTCCCTACCTTTCAGGTCTTCCAGGGAAATTTTGACAATGAAACACACCGAAAGAATGTCATTGACCCTCCAATCTATGCTCGGCACATCAGGATCCTCCCATGGTCATGGTATGGCAGGATCACCTTACGGTCAGAGCTGTTGGGCTGCACAGAGGAGGACTGACATGGATTTTCGTTAGGCATCGCAACTTTCTCCCCAAAAGTCTCTCAATAGAAGAAACTGTGCAAAACCTATAGGAAGCTGAATGGGTTTTTCATGAACAAGTGCTAACTTTATGGTAGGCCGCTAACTGTCTTTCACAAAGAGGTCTAAGCCTGCCCTTTAAATGATCCAATCCAATTTTGTCCTTTAAATCTGTTACGGTGTTGTCCCTTTTGCTGTGGAATTATATTTCTAGTTTCTTTTTAAGTTGTTCACACTGGTTGAAATGTGTTAGGGAAAAACAGCAGCATCCTTTTTACAAGAAAAGAGAAATAGCATGACAAAGCTCATTTACAGCTTTAGAAACACTGGGCTCACAAATTCTCCATAAATCATACTGTCATCTTACTTGCAAAAAGTGATACTGCAGCTTTTAGCAATAAGTTTTCTCTGGGATGACTGCGTTATAGTAATTGTTTCCCTTGTGCCTATCAGACACTGTCAGAATGACATATATTTAGGAAAATATTCTGTGGTACTATAAAAATACCATACCTGTGATATTGCAAGCTACCTTTCAATACATATGTCTAAACTGCAGAGTCCATGCGACTGGGGATTTTTCTGGATAACCTCATTTTTATCCCTTATTTTGCATGCTAGGGACATAATCTCCATCTTCTCTGTTTAACTCACTGTTATTTTCTTTTAAAGAGGTAGCCTGTCTGCATATGGAACAAAATCTGCCATCAGTGTATTTTGAAGTTAATGAATTTGTCAAAGTTTATTAATGCTGCTTGAGATGACTTTTTTTTTTTTTTTTCCCAGGGAGGCTGAGATTAGACTCCAGGGTACTTGTGGTATCTCATCTTAAGTACTCTCATGGATACAGGCACATGATGTAGCATGAATCTTGAGCCCATTTTGTGCATTGCCCAGGAGTGAGCACACAACCCTAGATGGAGTTGCCTGCCTGGTTACTTCGATCAGAAGCCTCCTTCATTCCTGTGAGGAGGAAACTGTGGGATGAAGCACTTAGGTGCTAAAAGATACCCATAAGGAGCATTTCCCTTACTCCCACGAGGCACCCTGCTAGGCTCTTTTTGTGACGCCTGTCACACAGATCCTCCCAAACAGGAGTGCAACAGGGGCTGTAGGCACTGATAAAAGCTGGGCTCTTGGAATGCGCTCCTGACCATGTCTTTTTGGAGCCACATGGAAGCTGGTTTTTGTCATGTTTTAGCTACAGGAATGTTTCATGTGTACTACAGTGTTTTAACAACATGATAGTGAGCTGTGAGCTGGTTTTAAGGTATCAAAAGTAGATTTAAGAGAAAAAAATGCAGACTAGTTGGAAGGGCATGAATATGCCAGGGCTATAGTAGTAGAAAGCAATTGATGCGCAGCCCAGGCCTCATGCCACACCAAGCAGGAGCAAGAGGCAGTGGATGTGTCACTGCAGCAGCCGCCAGGCTCCCTGGCAGCGAGGCAGGTAACTCACTCCCAAGCTCACTCCTCGAGGCAGTCCCTGGGACAGTGCGGGTTCGCAGATCTCGGGTGTTGTACAGGAGTCAGGAGAGTGCGTTGCAGGCCCAGGTCTGGGGTTTATTTGTCATGGAGTCTTGGGCGAGTCACTTCCCTATGTCATGGTGTCGCTGTGGCAGGGAGATGGTGATACCTGATTCTGTAAAGCACCTGGAGTTCCTGGGACTAAGTGTTGTGTGAAGGCCAGTTTTTGCTATTGTAGCACCGGAATCTTAAAAATTACTGGAGCCAAAGGGTTAGGGTCTGATTTATCTGAGTAAATGGCATGAAAGATTCTTATTGTCATTATTTTAATTTCATAACATGCTGATTTAGATATAGAGGACTGCATGTTTTAGCGAATGTGGCTGAATTTCTTTGTTGTCACTAATATGTTCTCACTGAAACCAAAATTCTGAAATATGAACCTGGGCCCTGCTTCCCAGATAAACAACTAGCTGGCCCACAGTGTGCAAAGGGCAAAGTTTACTTTGGAAACAACATAGTTTGGATTTCAAAACTTGCGTTTAATTTCACATTCTCCACCACAGACAAAATATAGTCCATGTTATTGTGAAAGACCCGAGAATAACAGCCAGGAATTTTACAAACAAGAATTTGAGATTGATTTGCAGACATTTTCTGATAGTGTCACTTAAATTGCTGTATTTTAAAACACAAAACATTCTGATTCTATAAAATGACTTAATCCTTAAACTCTGTTTATACAAGTACTTGTTTTATAAGGCTTAGACATTTAAAGGCATAAGACTTTTAAGGAAGAGTCTCATGAAGGTAAAAGGTAAAAAGTATGTGTGAGAAATGTTGAGGTCCTGTGCAACACTGCTAAGTTTGTTTTTCTTTATTTTTTACTTTGTGCTGCATAACAAAAGCCACTAGACTGTTACTGTCTTGTCTGTAAACTGTGTTAACAGCATTCCTTAATGATGTATATATGAAGTGGTCTTCAAGCGTAGTGAGCAATTTTAAAGAGAAAGTCAATCATGATGGTATTTTTGAAGAGCAAAAAATTCTGAATAACAGAGGACAGATGTATTCTTAAATTACTTTCTGCTCATATTTCACACTTTAGGCTCTTCCAAAAAAAAAAAGTCTGAAATATTAACCTTTTTAGGAGGGTACATAATATTTAAAGGGGTCCAAAACCATTTACCTGCTTTAAAATTGCAACTGGCCATGCATTTAATTAAAGATATGAATAAACACACATAAACAATCTACTTGACTGTCTATGCCAAAAATGGAAGGCCAGCAGTAGAAGGCCAAAGTTCATCAGTTTGTTTTAAAGGTGTTTTCTAATATTTGCTGTGTATTCCTGAGTGTATTCTTAAGATTAATGCTTTGGTTTAATAAGGTAGTTGTTACTTGTTCATCTGCATATTAACTAGTGTTGTCCTGCTACCTAATGCGGTCATTCTGTTTTGTAATACAATTTATAGTTGAATATTTTCATCTTTTTATTCTTAGTTGGATTTCATTTGTTGGCATTCTTCAGAATCTGAAAACAAGGTTCTGGACATTGTGATAATACTGTAATGATTTCTAAAAGAACCATATATATATTACTCTTACATTTTCAACTGATGTACTGGGGATATTTCTCATTAAACAATATATTCCTTAGTTAACAAAAAGCTTTCTTTAGACGGCACTGTGCAGCTGTGGAGTAATTTCTGCTCCTAGTATCTGAAATAACTCTTGATTTCTATGGAATTATTTCAGATTTAATAAAACAGATGAGATTCAGATGTTGCCTATGGTTAAGATTATTTCCTTTAATTTTATTTTTCTCATTGCCTGAAAATCATGGGGATTAAGGAACAAATTCTAAGCTAACACTACTGTATTTGCCTGATGAATGCAACTGGCATTCCAAATATAGAAAGAGCATTGGAGTTCTCCTTTTAAGAGCAGATGGAAAAAACATTTTGAAATAATCCTCAAATTTTGTGTTAATTGTTGCAGTGACATTGAACAAGAGTGAAGATGTTCTCCTAATTAAAGTCCACCCTGAGCCAGTTAGGTATTTGTAGGTAGACTTCACCTTTCTCAAGCTCTATAATGTACTACTACTGTAACATGAGAAATAAAACAAAGGCACAAGACTTAGTTTTATCTGCCTTCCACTAAGGGCTTACCCCATTAACTGATTCTGATTTTGAGGTTGACTTTCTCTTTTGGAATGACGGCATACAAATTAGTGTTAGTTTTGAAGACTAAGGATACTAAATGAGTGTATCTTTGCTATAAAACAAATATGAACTATAATATTCAGTGCTGGCTTCTGATGTGTCAGTAAGTACAGAAGTATCTCAGACACAATGACCTTTGCAACCTTTCGAGCTGTGTAATATTCAAATGGTTTTGTATATACTTATATCATGTAGAATGATGTAAAACCAGTATGACCTTGTCTAGTCTTCAAACTTAACAATAAAACTTTTGAAAAATGAGGTTGTTTTTGAAGAATTTATAATGCAGTACCTTTAAGAAGATAGACCTTATCTCAGCCTGACTAGAGATGTGATGTGGCATTTTCTTGGATTCACTCACTGGGTTTTTGTGGTAGGTGAGTTTGTTTCTGGCAAAATCAACTGTAGTGTTATGCTCCCTTCAAAGTGTTCCTTTTATTGTTTCAGATTTAAAAAAAAATGGTTTGAATAAGCCTAAAATATTTTTGCATCTTACTGCTGTTTGAATGAGCACCAGAAATATAAACTGACGATTTAATTTCTTTTAAATAAAGTTTTTAGGGCTATGTATCAACCCCTATCCTCTGTTCTTTCCTCCTGCATAGGGAAAATAATTTCAGGAAAGATAAATACTGTTTGTATTTCAGACCCACTGGGAGACATGAAGCAAAGATGCCAAGCAGGGCCTGTGCTTTCTCACAGTCCCACAGCAGGTCGTTGGCATTGAACTTAAAAGCTGAAACTAGTGCTTCTTACACATTTCTGTAGCCTCGATACAATCTAGTTTCCTGAGGTTCTTGCAAAACTGCCCTTATTACTTGCCTCTAAAACCATTTCTGCTATAGCCCTCAGGAAGGGATCAAGAAATGTTTGAATGGAGATGCTATTGAAACATAGGAAATTTAGTTCAGTGATTTTAATTTCAGAAGAAGACAAGGTAAAATTAGGGAAAAGCTATTCACTCTAAATTCAGAATACTATGATTTTTTGTTTTGATGCTGATGTTTTGTGTGTTTATTTGAGATGATAATGAGTAAATCACTAGAGCTTTAGTAATTTACCCCTCACTGTTCCAGCATAACTTGATAGATATGGATGACTGTTTCTACCGCATTTCAAAATGGGAGCTTTCACCAAAAAATAATCTTTTAGAGATAAACATTCAGGAGGATGCACTGCTGACATTCACCTTGTCTGCCAAGTGCACAGTCTGAACACTAACAGCATATTATCTTTTAACAGAAAAGTAACAGTATTTACTTTGTGATCATTTCGGATTACATATTATTATGAGCCTTAAAATAAGAGGAATATAATGGTGCATGTAAAAAGAGACTCTCTTTTGGTGAATGATGGCTGATTATTAGCATTTCAATCATATATTCATGATAATATATACTATCTTGACTCTTTCTGGCTTTTAATTATAAATTGCAACTGTTTTTTGAAACATGGGGACTGTTCCTGAAAAATCAGATGTGATTTTCCTCTCATTCTTCCTTGTGTAGTTCCCCAGGAACTTAAGTGAAGCTAGTGATAGAAAATAAATAATGATCTTCAGAATAGCAACAATTTATTAACATCCATCCTCTCGTACTTCTCATGTTGCTAATTAGCTTGAGATTAACATGCACTCTAAATTATTATGAAATAGTCTCTGATCTTTGTGTTAAATGCGAAAGGATATTTATTTTGTACTTTAGATCCAACTAACAGGTTCTGGTCAGTCTTATAAATCATGACAAAATTGAAGATAATTGTACAGTGGCAATATTTTTATTTTTTAGATTTTCTGTATTGGGAATATATAGTAGGATTCATAAAATTGTGGTAAAGATAACAGACCTATTTTTTGTATCTTTTTTGTTGTATGGTTTTACAACTATATTGATTGCAAATATCTTTTGATTGTGTGTAACAGTACCAGCTTTTGGAGTGTGTATCAGTATTACAGTATCAGTTGTAAATATACATTTAAATGCATCTGAACATAAGAATATGAAAACATTCCTTAGTTTCACAACTGAACTTTCTAAGACAGTAGCAAAATATATTTTGGTGGTGTATGTTAGTAAAAAGACCAAGTGTGTCAATATAGATATAGGGTGTATCAATGGAGAAATGCAGTCGTAAAGAGTATAAGAGAAGTATGGGTAACCTACTGAAATACGGACTGAGCATAGACAATGAAGACAATTGTCACAGCACAGTCTGTTCATCATGATAGTGTTTCTGATGCTGCTTTCTTGGTGTTTTAAAAGCTAATCCATGGTAGTTATCTAAGGCTGCACATCAGACAGTAGGTCAATGAACACATTTCTGAAGGCCACAAGACTAGATGAAGTAAATCAGCCCTCAAAAGGTGGTATAAAAGGTCACTAAACATTTGCATCAGACTGGAAAATCAAAAGCCTTCTGAAATGAACAACATCCTGAAATATATTGATGTTCTGGAACTCGGTGGGAGGTCAGTAGGAGCTGTAGAGAAATGTATTATTTTCCCTCGACCACAATAAATACAGTTAAGTACTGATACTGGCATAAAATGTCTATGCTGTCTATTGAGGCTATGTCATGTAGATCAAAAATCTCTTAAAAATATGTTCAGCATATTCTTACAAAAGCACCAAATAATACTTATGATCTATACTAGAGACTTTAAAAACATAACATAATTCACAGTAGGATTCTTGAATTATACCCTGAATTTTATCAGAAATATCTTATCTGAATCTGCTTTCCTCTCTTTTTACGTCTGTTTTTCCCTTGAGTAGTGTTGTCTTTACTCTCCTTGATTTGAGAAAATTCCTTGTCTACATATGGCTCATGTTAATATGCCACATTCATAGCTTCATTTGAGGAGGCATTGATAGAGAACTTTTGAATAAGTAATTGAGCCATGCATTGCTTATTTTGAATATGGTATATAGAGGTACATTTTCTGCAGGATGCTGTTATCCGGTTTGCCTTGAATAGGTATGAGAATAGAGCAAAGAGGAAGTAGAAGGGTAATTCTAGTTTCCATGCCAAAGCAATCCTTGAAGCCCTCTTAAATATTTATAGAATTATTCGCTGCTCTTCAACAGACTCATTACTGAGCATAAGAGTTCATTCTATTCAGCCTTTTGATGTGGATAAGAACACTGATGTTTGAGTGTATTGCGCTTTCACTCACCGTTTTCTTCAGTTCCTTGCAAAACAGACTGGAGTTGCTAGAATTTTACATATAGAAAACATACCTTGTTCTGCTTGATGTCCTGTTTCTGTTCTCAGAATTAGTGGACATTGTATTGCTATGAGAATAACTGCTTTTCCACTCAGTAATCAGTAATTTTTCAACTTTTTTTTTTTTCTTCTTCTAATGTAAATGAGAAACAAGACTGGTAGCATTGACTTCTGCATCCAGTTTTATATAATTTTACATGAGCTTTAAACATCCTGAAACTGAAATGTGATGTGCTGGTTTCACAGCATGGTAATTTAGCATAGAATAGCCGTCACCTCAAGGATATGCCCAGCAGAAAGCTACCCAAACTCATCTAAATTTGTGCATAGTTAAGATACATACATGCCCGAAGAGTATCTTTTTTGTCCTGAAGTATTTTGAGTGTCCTGTCCCTGCACCACTGATATGCAAACTGGACAAGCAACTCTGGGTTTATGTTCCCCGCTGCTGTAAGTTAAGGTGGAAAAATGCTCTGATCTAGGAACTGAACGCTCAAGCTGTGTTTCAGAAATCCTCCTGTTGAGATCAATCCTGTGTGATTTACAAAATCCTCTGCTTTGAGTACAAAAGAGAGTAAAAACTGTACCAAAGAGAGAGGGAAATCCTGCACTGATGAGACTAGAATGAGGTAAGAGCCGATAAGGAGCATTAGGGTTTCAGGTTAGCGGGGCTGTGGAGGCCAGGTGAACAAGGTTATGCGCACATAACTGAGTTATGAACACTAGGCAAAGAGCAGTAAATGTTCATCATCCATATTAAGTTTGTTGTGTGTTGTCCTCAGTGTTTCTCCAAAATTCATTGTTTTTGTAGGCTGACCCCTCTGTTCCTTTCCTAAGAGGATGAACAGCTTTCAACTCAAAAAGTGCAATCACTGCCAAATTTTTCAAACGCTGCAGGCAAAATCACAACTAGCACATCAACAGCATGAAAAGTCTTCTGGTGCTCTTCCAAAGAGCAGTAATTTGTTGTAGCTTAGTGTCCACCACTACAGTCTTGGCAAAGTCCACTTTGCACCAAGGTTGTGGGTTCCCCACTTACGTCAATGAGTGACCACACATCAAATAGCGCCACTTTAGTCATTGGCAGTATGCAGCTCAGCAACTGCTTAGCAGAGTAAGGGACACCCCACTTTTATGTTTCCTGAGTCAGTAGCTGCAGAGGCACAAGGCAGAAATAATACCTTCATCACCTATCTGGTGCTGTTCTTCTGCCAGAGAAGGAAACCCTTGTGACAGAGTCAGTAGTGCACCTTTTGCTCACCTGCTCTAGTTTGCAGGTAAAGGTCTTGCTTGGCATGATGGTGTCTATCATGTCATGTAAGCTAATGTGACTGTGACAGAACCACTGAGGAATGGGTATGCTGCCAAGATAGCTCTGTCCCATTCTCCCATTGCAAGGAAAGCATCTCTGAGCATCTGAAGGAACTCATCTTCTCTCCCTGGAAAGCTATAGCTGAACATCTGAGATTTTTTCTGTTCGTTAAAGCCTCAGAAGTTCCCAAAGCAAGGAGCATACAAATTATGGACTGGATATATGCCCAGTTTGTAGCTAAGTTGTATTACAATAGCTAGGGAACTACATTTGTACACTTTGTAATGTTATTTCATTTTTTTGCTAATTTTCTTAACCTTTTAGAACCAGCATTTCAAGGATCTATGGATATATATTTCAAGCTTCATGTTCTACACTCTATATGATAGATATGTCAAAAGATCTTTAGTCATTATATAGCTTTGACTAAAAAAACTCGTGAGCTTTAAATATTTAAGCAAATATAATGGAATTAAACTGATGTGAAAATATACTGATAAAATAGTTTCTGGTTTATTTATACCAAGGATTTTATTTACCACAGCTGATAGAAAATGCTAAGTACTGCAGTGAGAAATTAAATTTATCCACCTAATCTAGCTGTTCATCTCTATATATGACAATACAATTTTCTTACACTGAAAAAAAAAAAATCAGTGGGGATTCTTATAGGAGGAGTGTTGTCTGTGAATGTGTATTTCTGGCTTGTTTGACTCTGCTGGGCAAAGAGGGTAGCATAAAAATGGGGTCCTCTTCACACAGAAAATTACAACATTGCTTGAAAGTCCAAAGCATTTCTTTGTTTGAAAGCTGCTTTTTCCCCGCTCCTGAATAATTTGTAAGTATTTTACTAAAAACTCCAGCACTAACTGATGACCACGAGCCACAAGAAGTTTTTCTTCTTCACAAATAAATCAATACACCATTTCAGACAGGTGCCAAACCTTTGGGCTTCCAGAGGAATTTGATCCCAATATTTACTTGACATACATATATAGCACGTTACTCACCACTCACATTGGCTGGTCTACCTTTCAATTTCTTTCCAATTTCTATGCTGTAATAGTAAGTGTTGTTTCACTGTGGGAAGGAGACCAACAAACGGTTTTTCACTAAGAACACTTCAGTGGTCACATTCCTCAGATATTTCCAGGAGTCTCAAACCAGCTTTGCAAACCAGAGCAGCCCAGAAGCTAGGTGTGATGTGATGAAGAAAAATTTGCCTGGTTCCATTGCAACTGCTAAGGTGACTGAATGGTATGCACCATTTACACCTGTAAACACAGAGTGGTTAACAGCAATGGCTTAGTAAACATCTCCCAGTAAATTCCTCCATGATATAAAATACTACACTTTAACAAAAATCATTTAGGTATTTTTAAACATTTAGCAAACTTTTCTCTAACCTCTATCACAAGCATTTCTTTGGTCTGCAAAAATTGCATTTGTGGTTATTGTTTTTTTTTTTTTTTTCCAGTGGGTTACATTCTGTTCAGATTCCCGTCTGCAGTACAGATAGATACCCCTCAACAAACTAGTCCTCAAAGTCAGATAATTAATGAAATGCAAGATGCTCTTGTGTAAAATGTAATTTAAAACATTGTCCATTACGAAGCACTCACCACTGGTCTATCATCTTCATTGTATCAGAATAAGCAGCTGTCTGCCAGTCATTATTTTATCTAAAAATACTACAAATAAAAGATACCTTTAATGCTAAAAGCCCATGGTTAGCAGTCATATGAGTCAGCAACTTGATCTCTAAGGACCTCTTAGTATAAGTGAGCATGTTTAAAGTCGAGGGAGAGTGAAATATGCCAATATTATTTTAGTACCACTGCTAAACTATTTTTAGATGGGGGGGAATGCTACCTTTCGGGTGTTCAGGCAACGGCTCAATGCTGCTAGAATTTGCATGTATAATATTAAGTTCTTCTGTGACAGCTGTCATGATTCATTGTGAAATTGTCTTCTATTGCCCTCTGATAAAATCCCCATTGGTACTCAGTTTCTTAGTTCACTTTGGAGAACTGTATGTGTTTTTTCTCTTATTTTGGTCTTTCTGTATAAATTGATGATCCTTTGGCTGTATTCTAATGTCACAATGAATCAATCAAATGTATTGAAACTTTTGCAGCCCAGATCTTCTCATGAAAAAACAAACAAACAAAAAGTCAGTCTTTTGATTTGTGCATTGTGAATGCACAATGAATCTGGTCAGATTTCAGACTTAGGCTAGAAAATTCTCAATAGAGTTTATCCACTGTCTCAATAGCCAGAACTAGTTCTTTCTGGCTAATGTAATATGATTTTAAACCAGACCAGAGAACGTATATCCTTGGAAGTTCTAGGGGAACACATTGAAGAATATACCCTTCTTTTTCATCCTAAATATTTACAAATCAGGATCCTCCCTTCAAGCTCACAGGGGAAATGTCAACAGGACCAGCCCGTCAGTCCTGACAGATCTGACACAGCTCCTTGTGTTTGCACCTCAACACTGAGAAAACGAGAAGTTTCAACTATAGTTCCTTTGCTGTATAGAAGTAATAGAGCTCTAAAATGAGTAACGCTCCTGGCTCTTTTTTTAGGCTCAAATAAGTCATGTCTGTAGAGTCTTATTAGGTGGCATCAGCTCCCACTTTGCCTCTGAGTCCCCTTCACATGACATCCTTTTGTTGGCTTGTATGTCTCTGTGTTAGGGCACAGAGAAACAGAAATACTGTTGGATGAAGAGGGGAAGGATTAGGCCTGAGCATGTATGCAGCAAACCACAAGGCTCAGCAAAGTCAGAAGGTGAGCACCTCTCTCTACCAGAGACTGAACCTCCCATTCAGAAGCAGTGCTCCAAGTCTCTGTGTTATAGAATCACTTAAAAATATATTTATTGAAAATTTTAGAAGTGAATATTCGTTATAAAGGGAAGGGGAAAAAAAACAGTGCCTCCTCTGAACACACCCTCCCCACACATTTCTTACCCTCCACATCTTCCAGTCTCCTGCATAAGCTTGAGACAATGCAGGAGAATTTCTAAAGCTCCTGAAGAACAACTTGGAAAGAAATGACGTTGAAGAGGAAGCCTCACTGGTTATGTGAGCAAAAGGTGGCTGATGCTACCACAAAAGATATCTTCTAAGTATGGTCAAACTCTAAATTATTAAATTACCATTAATTAAGATGAATTTGAAAATAATCCCCACTAATTAAAGACTAATTTACATGGCAGAATTTGACTAATACAATCATGAATGTCAATGTTGTCTTAAAATATATCTTTACTAGTTCACAAGGTTTTCTTCTTCCTCTATTTTCATCTTGAGGATCTGATTGCATTTCATTAGAATTATTTACTTCAGGTATAGGGAAGAATATACCTACAAATAGGTATATTTGTATACTCAGCCTTTATTAAATTGAAGTTTACATGAGGAAAAACAAAACAAACAAACAAACAAAAACCCAAGGGAACACTCTATCTGAAAATGTAAGCCAAAATCTGAGAAATATTTGTACAAGCAGGAGAAACAGGGCAATAAGAAATACCTTCCCAGGGCAGTCTTCACAGCAATAGGTGCAACATAGCACTGTAGATGTGCATGCCTGGGTACTTGACTTAAATCACAGGTACATGCACTGTGGACTTGATGGCACTGCTGTGGAGACTTTTAATATGCAGAAGGATTGGCATCTTTGCTTAGGTCTTCCCCATAACCTCTTTACATTTCTATTACATTAAAATTCTTGACTGATTATGCAGGATCTCAGCCTGCCATGTGATCACCTTACCTTAAGGCATAATTGCAAATGAGACAAGAAATCTCAGCTGTACTGTTCCTTATAAAGGCATCCATTCTTTGTCCAGCTGACAATGTTTAAAGCTGACAAGAAACACAAAGCCCAAAGAGTTAATTTTTAGTGCAATGAAAATTCAATACTGTGTTCCTTGTTAATCACTTTATTTACATAGGAAAACACTGTTTTGTTTTGTGTTGTTAATGCTCAGAAGTCATTAAATAAGGACAGGAAAAGTGTCTTAGAAGGCACTAAATAAAAGGAAGAAAACAAAAGGCACAAAGAAAAGTACCTAATTTGTTTGCAAACCAAAGAGGATTTGCCATAAGCTGAGTTCAGAGAAACTAATTACTGAGCAGGAAGCATGGGAGGTTTCTTGCAGCTCCAAAGGTGCTGAGCCCTGTGGCTTCCTCCCTGCCCTGCAGCCCTGTCCTTGCTCTGAGCCATGGCCCTAAGCTCGGAATCTGATGACCCTGAGCTAGCAAGGAGGGTGCAAACTCCCTTAGAATTCCTGTCTATCCCTCCGACTCCCTAAAACTGTTCCATTAAGTGGGACATGACAAGCTGGCATATCAAGGTCTCCTGTGGAAGTAGCTGCCCTCCTCATGAGCCCCAAAGGCTGCAGAGACTTGAAGAAAAATAAGTGTCCTGGTGTCAGTGAAGCTGCAAGAAGAATTCATCCCATTAGATCAGGAAGGACAGAACTCCCGAATGCTAGTGTCAGAGCTGCCATATGAATTATTTCTCCAGTGCGCTGTAGTATATGCTTTTTACGCATATGCATACCTGGGAGTGAACAGTGCAATTTATCATTTAGAACTTGTTTGATTCTGCAGTACAGCTGAATGCCAATTTTGCACATTTGTGGGTATCTGTTATGCTTCACAACTAAACTTTCAAAGAAAACATTCAGATATTCTTTGAACTTGTGTATTATTTAGTTGAAAATTTTTGCTTAGAAAGACCTAGGAATTCCTAAGAGACAGAAAGGTTGAGGACAGGGCGGGTGTTCCATTTATTTATTTATTTGTTTATTTGTTTATTTATTTGCCATCAAGCCTTGCAGTGACTTCAGTTCCATTTTTATCCATTGATTCAGTGTTTTGCTTTGTTTTGCTTTGCTTTGCTTTGTTTTGTTTTGTTTTATTCAACAGGTAAGACATTTTACCAGGGCCACTCAGCTCTGTTATATTAGCTGATAACTTCTTAAACTAATGAGAGGGAAGTGGAATTACTAGGTATTATGATAACTAGAATTTGGGTATCATAAAAACATATTAATCAAAAATTAAGAGTTGATCCTGTTCCTTTTGAAGTCAGTGGCAAAATCTTTCATATACTTTCTGTGAATTTTAAATTCACAGAATGTGAATTCACAGTCTAATGTTTCCTAGTCTAATATCATGCAGAAATTTAACACTATTTATAGTATTTTGTGGAATTCCTTATGTTAATATAGGAAAAGGCTTTCTCAATTCCTTTTGTTGAAACTGTTCCTTTTTCTCCATTCTGTAGCATCCTCATTTTGTGAGAAAGAGCATAAATGTGATAAAAGCAGCAAATATCTCCATGGGGGGAGGGGTTATGCCTCATCCTCGCAGGAGTGGATGCTGCAACACCTTAGCCTTTGGTGTCTCAATGCTCTGAGTCAAAGGTCTGTTTTTTTTATAAAACATATGAAACGTATCTCATGAAATTATAGTAATTATTTGAAAAAACTAGGCCAGACCTGTCTCAAAAGTTGAGATCTTCTCATTCCTAACTTTTATTGAGATAGGACTTGCATCATTAGTAGTGGGAAATTAAGGCAGGGAAGGGAATACCTTTTTTTTTTATTCAGGGGAATATTTACCTTTTTAATCATAACTCTTTACTGCATGTATTTTCAGAGGACCACTAGTCTGGATAGTTCATCTAAAAATCATGGAGCTTCTGCTGGGGAAAGTATTGGAAATATTGGGATGGTGGTACAGAACTGAAGAACTTTTTTTGCCAGATACCATCAAGGAGTCATCATTTTGTGGGAATGATGCTATTCTCCTTTAAAATGAGCATTCCTGGCTACATTTATTTCAGCTTTCCTACCATGGTAAGGAAGATAAGAGTCCCATTTGATCTGTAAGACCATGACTAGGTAGGCGGCCAGTAACTTGGATCAATATTCCTATCTATTTGGTAACTGTGATTCATATGGCATCTCAGCTAGAAACATGGACTAAATACATCCCAACTTTGCTGTCTTTTCTTCAGTGAAGTAGTGAACATTCTTCTTGAGGTATAATGATCGCTAATATTTCTGTTTGAGTTTGGAATAACAATAACGGGTTAAAACAGTATATGATGCATTGTTTTAGAAATGTAACATAGAGACCACAGTATCTTGTTTTCTTCAACAGGTGTGGAAGTTTCCAATCTTAAAATGTTAGACCTATTCTCCTTAATGTCCCCTGAGGTAAAACAAATGGAAATAACTACGGCTAATGTTTAAGGCATCTTAATTCTAGGAATGGTCATGAAGCTAACAAAAATAGTTAATGTGTATTTACTGAGTTCTTATGTCCTTGTTTTCTCAAATTTGACACAAAGGACATCTCACCAAATTCATATACTTAAGTTATGTTTCAATGTGAAGCTTCTTCCACTTTCAACCATACTTTAACTAAATACTATCCCATTGCACTTAACTGACACTGCCTAAACAATAATGAAGTGTAGGTATTACTCTTTTTTTAGTTTTTTTTACGTGTCCTATTTTTACAATTTCTTGTTTTAGAATCACAAAAAGCAAAACCTGGTGCAACCTCCTCAGAAGAGCAGCGTAATGCAGAACCTGTCAGCATGCATTAATCCTCATTATTCCAAACCTTATGCTCTTTTTTTGCATGAAATACTGAAATATTCTCACACAGCCAGCTAAAAAACATTTCCCTCCAAAGCTCAGAAAATATCTAGTAACATTTGCTTAACATTTCTGTACACATTTACACTTGCACAGACTCTAAGGGAGATGGGGTCAGAACCTCATCAGTTATAAAATGAACAGTTTGGAAAAGCTGTGGGACTTTCAGGCAAATAGGGATTTATTAAGCAAAGAAAACTGCAGTATGGTTAGTAGGAAATGTTCTCAGTACTGAGAAAAATTGAACTGTGATTTGATGTGTGAGCATGATTGCTCTCAGGTATGGAGACCTGCCCGTAAAACCAAAAGTTAATTATTTCAGCAGCTATCCCAATCTGTTGATTTGTTTTGGGAGGAATAAAAATGTAATTTGTGAGGAGCTCAGCTCTGAAACCCACGCAGTTCAGGCAGACAGCTGCTGGGCATCAGAGGAAGGAGACCTGCAGCAGCAGCCAGAGCTTCCGATGCCTTTTGATAAGAAAAACATCACAAGAGTAGCTGCCCTCCCTTAGCTGTGCCCTCCCTTTCTGCATGCTATGAGGCCAGGCTCACTCGGTGATTAATTTCCATTGCAAGTATAATTATGGATAAAAGGTACCTGAGCTGTTTTACTTCAGAAGATTTTATTCAAAGGTAAATCTGACTGCATCCCAGGTGACTGTCATTCCAGCCCTCTGAGTGTACAAAACGGCAAGCGTGTTTCATTTTTCAAGTCACATTACGCTGTCAAGATCTCTGAGGCAGAAGGCAGCCTGCCATTATGTTTTGCTTAGAGTGGTAGTAATTAGAGTGACCTAGAATTCTGTAGAACTATTACATCCTAAGAAACAGTTTTACCTCTGCTGACCTTCTCTGCAGCTGCCAAACACTATGGGACTAAAAGCACAAATTAACTTAGTGACTCCTCCAAAACAGTATTGATTCAGGAAGTACAATAGTGAGCAGTTGCTTCCCCCAAACCTTTATTTAGTTTAAATCATTGAACAAATATACAGGAAGCCATTAATTCCATGTTTGTTTTTTCTTAACAATGATGTGATTTAAATAATATGACATAGATTTAGGCTAGGCCATTTCAAAATACATGCAATTTAATATGAAAGGAGTGTTTTCAAACAGGACAGTGTTACACTTCTTGTCATTGTCAATGCATTTTTCTTTTCTAGGAAACAGCAGTATATACCTTTATTTTAGAAAAGTTTACTACAAAAGTGGACTTCATTAATGCAAGGCAGGGAACAGGCTGCACAGTCATGAGGGCTATACTTCAGATATAAAGTTACTGAATATCAGCATTCCCCAAAAGACACGGGGATTCTAGATTTACAAGGAGTTTGGGCTGACAGAACAAGCTCATCATCTTTGATGGACAATCCTTAAACCTTTTTCTTAAACAGCACTAAGCAGGCAAAGAATCAATTACTTACTGTGGCCAGTTTACTCTGTTCTGAACACTGGATTTCCAAATTTAGACTTTTTCTGATTCTTAGAACTTTTAATTTTGAAATGAATAGTTGCAGCACACTCTATATACTCAAGATAGGCCAAATAAATATGCATACTCATGATCAGAACAAAGAAAAAGTGTTTAACTCAGCATACAAAAACTGAGCAGCTCAAGGTTAGCGCTTGCAAAACATATGATTGTTCTTTATAAGTCCTCCGTTCAAAAATGCATATATTATCATCCAGATTAATCACCTTTACCTTTTTGCATGCTTCAGGTTAGTGTGGTCTTCAAAACAGCAGGCTCTGGGAGACAAGTGGTCAGCCTGCTGTCAGACTGACCCCGTGACAAGCCGCGCCCCAGTACAGCAGGTTTCTCTAGAAGAGGCCCAAAGCAGTGACCTTCATGCATAATGCAGGATCCTGATGTAAACCAACTGCCAATGGGGTGCACAGTTTTCAGCTGCATTTAGAGTTAAAATAATCAGCTGTAGAAACTTGCGTCAATATGGCAGAGATATGACACTGTAAGTGAGTTACTGTGGGAGTTGTGGGGCAGGTTCTGGGGGTACCTTGTGGGGACGTGTGGTAGCACTGCTGAAGAGCTTCACTGGATGAGTTAAAATGGGATCTCTTCTATTGTTTTATCAGAATTGATCTTGATATTCTTTTTATTTGGACTAGTTTTACACCAGAGTGAACTGAACAGACTTCGGTGGCATTGCTCTCATTTTATATGGATACTAATCAGAAAACATTTTTATAACTTACGTTTTGTGACAAGCACATCTGAATGCTGGCAAAAGAAATAACAGTGGAAGGGTTTGTCTGGGTTTTTTGTTTGTTTGTTTTAATGATATTGCATTTCTCCTTTGAAAAATTGATTAGTTCTGGTTCATCTTTACTGATCAAGTCTGATGATAATTGCTAAATATGTTTATCTTGAACTTTTCATGGTATTAGAGTTCACTCGTCTTTATACTCTCTAGTCTTTAAAGATAAACAGCTCAGAGGACATACTATGCATGATTTACTCTTTGACAAAGAAATAATGCAGCACAAATTGACAGGGACTATTAGAAGGAATATATTTCAAGAGCTCCTTTCTGTTGTCAGGATGATATCTTTTCATATGAATATATTATGCCTTCAAAATCTATTTGGAAGACAATAAAAGGCTTATAACTGGAGGCAACCAGATGTAGAGAAAAAAAATACAAATAAAAGGGGTAAGGAAGATGGTGGAATTTCCAAACACTGCAATTTTGAACAGCAGTAGTGATATGGGATGCACTTGGATTCACAGTCAATAATTTATTGGAATCTATGCTTCGTTTATGTCCTTAGTTTACATGTAGGGTTATAAAAGGGATTTTTTTTTTCACATGCCTTCTTTATTTCCAATGGACAAAGGGACCATCTTTCTTTAAGTACTTTTTCCTGCATGCTGAATAGAGTACAAAGTATATCAGTTTGTATTTGGCCTAGGTGTGTGGGGAGATTAAAAAAAAAAAAAAGTCCTAAGTCCTGTGTGCATAAATCAGTTTCAGTTCGCAAGCATAAATCTCATTTACTTTGATTCAGTAAAAATCTTAATTAGCCTTTTATTGAGTAACCCTTTTTACTTAGATCTAATATGTAAAAATAAAGACTGCCTCCCTCTTAAGACACACTCTAAACTGTATGCACAATTTCACTCTGTTGTCAGCATACGGTCTCCACATAGATTTGTTTACAGACTTTTAAAGTGTTTACTCTTAAAAATTCTCAGCTACTGCCACCTCTGAGACCTAAACTCAGATCCCTTGTGGGATAATTACAATTGCTGCTGCTCTAGCCTGGGTGACAGGACAACCTGTGCCAGCACTGCAGGGATTGCTTTGGTGACCTCCACCCTCCCACATGAGCCTGCACTTCCCAGCTTCACATGGTGACACTGACAACGTGTGTTTGAGCAGGAGGATTGTTTGCACATTTTCACTTTTAGTTAAGTTTGCAAATGGGACACATCCTATCAGCGCTCGCTGAGTTTTGGTTTGACACAAGAGAAAATCACAGATTTAGTCCCAGTATGCTGCTATTTTCAGCTGAAAAATGGACTTTATAATGGGTCAGTAAATCCGTTTATGAAAACTTCAGCACTAGCTATCCCTGCTGAACTTCTTGTCCACTACAGATCAGTGCCTGAAAATATTGACAGACACAGGGTAACATACTACTAAGAAAGATTAACAGGGTGGTTTTTATTTTCTTCAGGAGTTCCTCATGACGTGGTATCATTTTTTCAGTTATGGGGGAAAATTGAAAGAACAGAAAATTCTTACGGGGTTTTGCTTAAAAGAGTTCACATGGATGAGGTCTTGAAACTACTGAATTTTGCAAAGCTAGGGCAATGCTTGCATGAATGAGTAACAATGCTGCAAGATTTGTATATTCTTCATTAACATTTTTTTCATCTTAGCCACAAAGAAGGATGAACCAAAAATCTAGATATTTTAACAGTTCTCATGAATGTTGGTAAATGCTGGCATTATCACAACAGCACAGGGGACCAGAAGATGTATCTCATCCTGCACATGCAGAGGACCTGCTTGAAAGGGCAAGCTACAGCCTTACACTTGCCTGCTTACTACACAAGCAGAGGCAGGGCAATTCTTAGATAGCTTTAGGCCCCTATGGCTGCCAGAAATTGACCATCTTCTTGTTGTTTGCCCAATAGTTTATTTAAAACTGTTTTCCATTGCACACTGTTTATTAGTAGTTTAGAAGGTCAGCAGAGCTTCAGATGGAAAGCTATGGTATTATCCTTTTGCAGCATAAGAATGAAAATGCTGCTGGCCATGATTATATTCTCTAACTTGAATGCGTGGGGAAAAAAAACTTAAGAAACAGTGCTGTCATCTCCTTAGATGATGAGAAATAACCGTACTGCAATAAAACCATCCTTGGGCACATGGATCTCTTTCTAATTATTAGTAAAATGAATACAAAAAAACTTACTGTTAGATAAAAAAAAAAGCGTTATGTAATGAACATTGAATCAAAAGGGTAATAACCCCAAAAGTAGCACAATTATTGCTACACTGCAGTGTGAGGAGACCAGCTTTTGATGTCAATCATACAATCACACAACACCAGGGTGACTCAGAGTCTTTCTTTGTAACTCCTTTATTCAGTGGGACTCGACCCATATATTACACATGCATGTAAATCACCTGTCTATCCATCTAGTTCAAACCTCTTCTTCCCTTGTTATTATTCACAGCTGTCCCTAAGGGCACTGTTGAAGATGAACATCACTGAGTAAATCGATATTTTAAAGATGAGCTTCCATTCAAGTGACACTAATTATCATGAAATAACGAAACTATATCTTCAAACCACCTGACCATATATACTATTCTGTGCTCAGTCATCCTTTGAGTGCCTCTGATGGTTCTGGTAGGAGGTCTTTTTTTTTTCCTTTTTTTCTTTCCATGATGCATCACAGCTCCATGAAGCTAAAATTAAAGTGTCTCAGTCCTAGAGGAGTTAGAAAACCTGTCGTAATGGCTAGTCAATGCTTTCAGACAAAAGCAGTCATAGGAATATTTTAAATTTTCCAGACATTGTCACTTTCCAACAGTGGGAAATTCTTCTCAGGTTACTCATGAAGGAAACAAGGAAACAGTAGCTGCTCTTTTTTGACATGTAATCTCCTGACCTTAAAATTTTCTCAGAGACAGACGCTTATTTTTTCATGGTCTGTTCCTGAGACAAGAGTTCAACTTTAAAAAGAAGAGGGTAGTTTTCATTGATGACATTGTGATAAATGCTCTCAAAATCCATGTCTTGCAAAACAGAATCACCTCAGAAGGAAAATAAATAGGAAGTTATGTGTATTGACAAACGGTTACAACAGCTAAGCTCCTTGCTTTACTTTCTTTGGATACTATGCTTCAGCTAGTGGGAGGGCTCTGCAATAGTCTTTACACCAGTATTACTTGCACACACTTCCTGGAGGGAGCCAGCAAAAGCACAAGGAGTCTTTAAGGGAACCCTATGCAGGGTCTGGTGAAGGTTGGAGCACCCACAGAGATTTTGGGGAATACATGACACCCCATATTCCCAGGAGCAGGAAGAGAGAGGAGGTCTTCAGCAGCACCTTCAGCTTTGAACCTTAGAATGTCTAAGCAAAGACAAATCTTGGGTATGCGAGTCTTGTAGCTTAGATGCAGGCTTAGGAGGAAATAATTACACTATCCCTATGGAGCACCTTGTCTGTCCATAGTAGTTTCAGGATTACACACACAAATAAATGGTTTAGCAGCCCTTCCTTACCTCTGAAAATCCCACCCCACTTCCTATCTAGGACGAGCAGGAAGATTGCATGCTCTTCCCTGCGCAAAGGTACAAGACAAGAAATAATGGAAGATATAAAGGTGGCAGACTACATATCCAAAAAGAAACATGGACCTTGTTGTCCCATTTTGCAGCCCATTATTATGGTTTCTTAACTTGACAAAATGTTCATGTTTCCTAGTTCATCTTTGCTAGTGATCTGTGCATTTATATCAGGCAATTATCCAGTATTATATTAAAAGAAGTCTATTGCTAACCCTTCTAATATGTCGTATGCCACCCTTTCACAACTCAGCACACTACCATATATCAAAGCTATATTTAAATGATCTTCTGTCAATTTTCTCTTCATGTTCTTCCCAAATGATCTGAATTATTTTTTGAGGTCAAATTTTATGAGCCATTGTATGAAATTCTTCACTAAAATCTTTAAATCATATTCTCTTCTTTGCATATGGTGTTCTTCATTTGCTAATGCCCAGATTTCCTTGCACTTGCTTCTACTCTGTCCATCTGTGACTAATCTTCCACTTCCCGCTACAGCTAGAGATAAAAACCAAAAAAAAAGTCCATGTCAGTTTTAAAAATAGAAATAGAAGAACAAAGCCAGCTAAGAACAAGTAGGTCATCTTCTTTTCTTTGGGAGTGAATAAATTAAATGTTTTTCTTTTTAATGCTTTAATGTCATGTATCTGTCATATAGGGCCAGTTAGTCATTTAGCTGTGTTACATGCCCTCTGCGAACAGGCTTGCCTGTACTAAAATTGCA
Organism: Tinamus guttatus; assembly: GCF_059628265.1. Classification (NCBI taxonomy): domain Eukaryota; kingdom Metazoa; phylum Chordata; class Aves; order Tinamiformes; family Tinamidae; genus Tinamus; species Tinamus guttatus. Next base: position 1,056,019 of record NW_028288683.1, read on the forward strand.
GACATGATTGCAACATATGCATTTTATTCTAGGAATTATGTACAATAGCAGTATTGAAGACTGGATGGTGCAACTTTCCACATAACATATACACACCAGGTTCAAAATATTTGCTGTGTGTTCTTCACGGATGTTTCCAGTATGAGCCCCCATATGCCTAAGCACACACAAATCACTTATGGATGTTTAATTGCAGAGAAATGTTCATAAGTGGTCTTATTTTCCAAAAATCTTAAGTGTAACAGCTTGTTACAGTTATTCTGTAGTTATTCTCTCGTTCAGAAAAATCCCCCTCATCAAAAATACCCTGCTAAATTTATTTTGCATTACAAGTCAGTTGCATGTGTCAATGTGTGTTTTCTGGGTTTTCAGCAGATGTAAGAGAGTTCTGAGGAAATCAACTTTACCTAAACATTTACAAGCTTCAGGTAGGAATCTGTGGTTTCTCTTTCCTACTGAACATCCACGTAATGAAGAATGTTCGAATTCTTCATCCTTCCAGGATGCTGATTTTTTTTTTCTAGAAATATAGTTGTGGAAATGGAGCTGTAGTATTCAAAAACAGTTTTGCTTGATGGAGAGAGTTCTGGAGGAAAATACGCATGGTGTGGTAAGTACTTCTAGACATGGACTAATTGTCTGTTGTTTGCCTGCATGGGGTCTGGCACAAAGTACTGTTAGATGTTACAATGAGACAAAGCAGAGCAAAGCAGAGATAAGCATAAAGCTTTTAACAACTTTGTGAATGCCAAATTGGGTAAGTTGAAAAATAATATTTCTAAAGAAATAGCCATTGAAATTTTCATGAAAATATTTTATATCTAAACTGGCCAGATCTTAAGAGAGTGGTCTGTATAGAACAAATCTTCTGCAATACAGAAATGCACTAAAGGTATCAATGGATATGCTTTATCTTTTATGTCTACAATTCTTTGTTTTTCTATTATTATCCAAACGATTGTTTTTAATCTATATTTCTGAATAGAAACAGAGGAGAAGTTTCCATAGGTATTATTCTGATCTGTTTCTCTAAGCATTTCTGAATTGTATTCTACTGAATTTATCGAAGGTATGTTGAATAAAACAAATACAATCAGAAATGACCAATGTTTTCTAGTTTTTTCTGTATTATTTTGAATTCCTCAGCTCCCTAGAGGTAATTCTTCAAAAACAGTATCTTTCTGAGACATGCCTGAAATTCATCTGACTATACCACCAAAGCAATATTGAAATCATTCTGAAAGACACTGCATAAATAAATTCTGAAAATTCCAGTGGGAATAAATACATGTGAGACACAGCTCAGGTGGCAAGAAGTTTAAAAGCTATTACTTTCCGCCATTAGCAGTCCCTGGGGCTAGAGCATTCAACTGTGAAGTCTGCTTTGTGCTTGCAGGGACACAAGGTCATTGTAAAAAAATTATTTCCTGTGGTGCTTATCTGGAGTATCTTTCAAAATGACTCCCATGGTTACAGGTAATTGTGCCTTTGCCACCAGAAAACAAATATAAGTTGTGGATAAGAATACAGGCCTGAACTCCTGGATCTTTGCAGAATGATAAATCTCAAGGGTAGTTTAAATTTATCAAAAAATACAGATTTCTGCATTTGGATCCTTCAAAAAGCACTTACAAATATTGAGTATAATGTACTTACTTATCGGTGAATGTGAAAATATTCAGAAGATATAAAGAAATAGCCTATTATGTACCAATTTGATAGTTCATTTCACATTAGTCCATGATTTATACCACACAGCTTCAATGGGATGAAAGATGTGAAAGACTAAAATTATGGGATTTGAGTTTCAAAATGTATGATAATGATAATATTGAAGAGAGAACTTCAAAAAACTTTCAGTATTTATGCAGAGAAAATTGAAAAGAGGAAAGCATAACTGCAGTCTTTAACTTGGCTTTCCCCATTTGCATTCTCCTCGTATGCTCTCTGTTCAGTGCTTATACTCACAGATGTAAAAGAAAAATAAAAGGACTGGAAAGTTTATAAGCAGGTAGCAGTACTCTGTTGGCATTTCAGAGTTTCTGGAATTTCAGCTGTTGTTTGTTTTCTTTATTATTGCAGTAGTCATGAATTGCTTTGTTAGCCTGGTAAAATCTGAAATTATACAGCTGTAAATCATAATCTAAATTCTGTTAATAATAGCAACCTGGAGCCTGCCAGGTGCCAAGATCATTATTGTGTTCAGTCAGCATGAGAGCCTTAGCAAAAATAATACATGCTAATGAAGCACAATTTCACACAACCTCATGGAAATACGGGCTTGGGAAGGAGCACATGCAAAGACTGCGACCAGTCTTGAAGTCTTCATAAACCGAACAAATCCTTGTTTCTTGGAGAATAATTTCATCACTACAGAGGCTGGTGACATGGTGGTGGGCAGAGCACTAGAGTATTTGCTCAGGCATGTACACACAGCAAGGCACAGTACAAGGCATATACTGTAATGACAACCGGGAAAGAATTTCTCAAAATGAAGGAAGGGGTCAGTGAGAAGCCCTTTGGGCAAGTCAGGACCTTGGAGGCAACCTCTGGGATACAGACATCATTCCCAGCTGGGGCTGAACATTGCATGGGCAGCAGCCCTCGCCTCTAGCCAGCAGAAATTTAACAAATATAAGTAAATGTCGTATTTAAGGTTATGATAAAGGAAAATAATGAAAACTAAATTATTATGTGCTAACAGTCTATTTCAACTTTTCTCTGGGAAAGAAGCAGCTCTTCTACAGGGAGGTGTTTAGGGGTGTTCTTCTCAAGTACAAGAAAAAATCAAAGCAGTGCTGACCCAAAAAGCTGTTTGGTTTTCATTGCAGGAAAGGAAGTGGCAAATACTGTAATTACCTCAATAAGTTTAGGTGTTTACAGGATGTATATCATACACAGCCATATAGACATATCTTAGAGAAAATTTGCAGAAAATATCTGTATGATAAAGTCCAAATGTAGGATAAAGTTTGAATTAAATATAATTATGCCCCTCTAGGAGCAGAAGCAGCAGCTACTGCTTCCCGAGGCAATAATTAATATTAAATTAATGCATAATGAAAATTCATTTCTATTAATGAATGGTACATTAGGCAGGCATTAATATTACATTAATTTTAGATTATAAAAATTAGATAATATGAAACTTAAGAACAGGACCTCTCCTTTATTTCTTTATAAAAGTCTGTGGCACTCTAGGGAAAAAAAAAAAAAAAAAGACTGTTCCCATTCAGGAAAAAATGCATAGTTATGTCTCCCAAAGTTCTCCAAGGGGATCGTCATAGGTTGTTATAGGTCAAAAATAATGGGAAAGACTGACACAGGTTATAATAATAAAAAAGGCAGAATTAATGCTAATAAACATTTTTTTTGTAGGAAATAGGTCTTGTAAATCTTGGTTACTTGTATGTAAATTGAAGCCTGCATTGATATAATATCCTTCAACACCCCTAAGGAATTTGTTATAAGACAACGTGCAATTTTGTGATAAATCAGTGCCACTGCGGTTTAATGACTTAACGATGGTGCTTAGAAAATACTTCTAAAACTATAATTATTGCTCTATTCTGCAGTGTAAGTGGAATCTTGGAGGAATAACTTTGGAAGAATAATATCTGTTGGCTTATCAATAATAACTTGGTTGCACCACCAGAGAGTAAGTCCAGGTGCCCAAATCAATTAGTATGGTTGTCTTGGATGCCATTTGCTCCCTGGCCACCACACAACAAAAAAAAAAGTTTGTTTTCACTCCAGATAAAGGAAAGCAGAGGGTCTAACCTGTACAGCATGTGTGGGTCAGGGATGAGTGCTGTGATGCTAAAAATGCACCCAATATCTTTAGCTCTCCTGTTTAGCTCAGCAGTTGAAAGAAGATGATCACAGAATCACAAAATGGTTGGGGTTGGAAGGGGCCCCTAGAGATCATCTAGTCCAACTCCTCTGCTCAAGCAGGGACACCTAGAGCAAATGGAACATCCAAGTGGGTTTTGAAAATCTCCAAAGAAGATGGCTCCACAACCTCTCTGGGTAGCCTGTTCTAGTGCTCTGTAACCCTAATAGTAAAGAAGTTCTTCCTCATACGGAGATTAGACTTAATGTGTTTAGACAAATTCAAAATGAAAACAGATCAATAATATTTAGTTACTAAAATAAAGGAATATTACAATTCTATTGAAAAAAAAAGTATATTTAGAATATTTCTGAGATCTTCTGAAATTTTAATCCAGCATATCCAGTGTAATTAAGAGATGAACTATGCCGAACTAGACTTGAGCAAAGAAGAGTAACACACGAGTCAAAAGTGTAGACCATGCTGCAAAGCAAGGCCACAGTATGAATAGTAATAAGAGTTTTAGATGTGGCATTTGTTATTCATTTTGAGAAAAACAAATCCTAATTCTTGGAAAGCTGTGGTTGGAAAGAAAAGTTTTCATGCTCATCAACAGTTTAGTGGATCCTTTGACTTGCATAAGATTTGATCTTTGAAATATACAATGTTATTTTAAAACTGAAATTTATGACAGTTGTTACTTTCCAAGTTACTTGATTTGGAAGGAATTTGCCCTATGTGAGTGTATTTTGACTATCTTCCCCTTTGCTTTTGTCATTGCAGTATATTCTAGCCTCTCCATTCTCGCAAAATGTAAGAAATAGCAAAAAATGCAAGTTTGCTAGAGAAATATAGACACATCTGAGTATTTTGCTGAACACACTTGTCATTCAAAACCTGATCAGGCATGGCAAAATCAGAATGTAGATCTGACTTGAGTATGTTTCTTCAAGTAAGTGGCACAGTCAGCCAAACAAACCATATTTGGATTTTACATAATTACTAGAGGTATAATGCAAACTCTTTTTTTCAAATACATTAACGTAACTAGCTGTGTTATCTTGTATTCTACCTTATTAGCTTGATTTTCAAATATTTCTTATACAACCTCTCCAACTTACCTGTCCCCATGCCAAACTCAACCATCAAGCCACTGGACATAGTAGGACTATATTGCATAGTAGGTCAAATGATGTGGCAAGGTCAGCAGTATGAAGTTGCAGCTGGGGGACAGCACTTCTAACAGAATCTCCTGGTGAGATGAGACATTTGGCCTTTCTTTTTATAATGTTTATCTCAATTTGACAGCTGTTTTTTTTTTCAGCTCAGGAAAAATAAATGGTGTGAAAGTAGGAGAATTTTCCTTTGCAACTAGCAATTTTATTTAAGAATTATATTTAAGAATACTTAAGAATTAAACTCTATGAAATACCTTTAAAACTACTGAAAAATAGCCTTAATATATAACCTTTTTTTTTTTTTCCACAAGAGACCTTTCATTTAACTAAGACATTTAGCTGTATTTTACAGGAACAAAATTAAACTGGGTACTTTTCTATATTTATAACTAAACCTCATGTCCACAGACATGAGAATCAGACAAAATTGCAAGTAATTCTTGGGAAGGCAAAAATAGTATATGCTTACCTTATAGGGTGACTATATTTTCTGAAGCAAAATAAATACGCAAAAGAGCTAAAGTAATGTTTATTTATTTAACAGTCACACATACGTCTCCAGATTACTGGATAAGGCTAAGGGCCATCAGAGAGTGTGAGAAAGAAATAGACTGGTGGAGCCGCTCTGCAGTCGTCCCAGGTAGTGCACCCAGAGAACCCCCCTCAGTTTGGTCTGAGATTCCGCTACCCCCTTGCCATAGAGTGGAGGGGGCAGAATTTGCAGTATCAAGCCAAGAACAAGAATGGTAACATACCCGTGTTTGAGGTGGCGGGAGGGCCCTTTCCCGGCCCATCTCGCCCCTGCAAGTGGCCACATCCGACAGGTATGAGGCCCTGGAACTTGAGGGCCTGACAGGTGAGGTCAAGGACCAAGGCCCATCCAGGGGCTTGTCTAGGGTGAGACAGTCAGGTCCACACATTAAGACTTCCACCACTAAAGAGAGAAGGAGCACATGGAAGAAGCAGTGTATGATTGTCATGGGTGACTCCCTGCTGCAGGGCACAGAGGTGCCGATCTGTAGACCCATCCCCTCATCCAGAGAGGTCCAGAGACATGGTGGGATCGCTCACATGACTGGAGTGCTGCCATGTGTGCTCTTTAGGGAGGACAGGCTGGGAAAGGGAGGTGGTGGAATTGCTCTTTATGTGAGAGAGCAATTGGAGAGCATGGAGCTCAACCTGGGAGTGGAGGAAGAGCGAGTTGAGAGCTTGTGGGTAAGGGTTAAAGGGCAGGCTAATGTGGGAGACGCTGTGGTGGGTGTCTGCTACAGGCCACCTGACCAGGACGAGGAAGCTGACGAGGCCTTCTACAGAGAGCTGGAAATAGCCTCACGGTCTCAGGCCCTGCTTCTCATGGGGGACTTCAACCACCCTGACATCAACTGGAAAAACAACATAGCCAGGCACAAACAGTCCTGGAGGTTTCTGCAGTGCGTTGATGATAACTTTTTAACACAGACTGTGGAGGAGCCAACAAGAAGAGGTGTGCTGCTGGACCTCGTACTAACAAATAGAGAGAAATTTGTTGGAGACATGAAGGTGGGGGTAGCCTCCGCTGAAGTGACCATGAGTTGGTGGAGTTCAGGATCCAACGAGGAAGAGGCAGGGCTGTAAGTAGCCCTGCAACCATGGACTTCAGGAGGGCCACCTTTGGCCTCTTCAGAAACCTCCTTGGAAGAATTCCATGGGCTGGGGCTCTGGAAGGAAGAGGGGCCCAAGAGAGCTGGTCAGTATTCAAGCAGCACTTCCTCCACGCTCAGGAGCAGTGCATCCCTTTGAGTAAGAAGTCAGGCAGAGGGGGCAGGAGGCCTGCATGGATGTGCAAGGAGCTGCTGGCAAAACTCAAACAGAAGAGGGCACTATACAGAAAGTGGAAAAAAGGACAGGCTCCTTGGAAGGAATATAGGAATGTTGTGAGGGAATACAGGGATGTGACGAGGAAAGAAAAGGTACAATTGGAATTAAATCTGACAAGGGATGTTAAAAATAATAAGAAGAGCTTTTTCAAATATATCAATGGTTAAAGGAAGATTAGGCAAAACATGGGTCCGCTGGTGAACAGAGTGGGTGCCCTGATTACAAAAGACACAGAAAAAGCAGAGTTACTGAATGCCTTCTTCGCTTCAGTGTTTACCAAGGGCAGCCCTCTGGAATCCAAGACCCTAGAAGCCAGAGAAGGTGCCTGGAGAGAGGAAGACTTGCCCTGGGTAGAGGAAGATAGGGTCAGCAAGCTCGTAGGGAAACTTGACATACACAAATCCTTGGGCCCTGATGGGCTGCACCCGAGAGTGCTGCGGGAGCTGGTGGATGTCATAGCTAAGCCACTCTCCATCATCATCAAAAGGTCCTGGAGAATGGGGGAGGTGCCAGAAGACTGGAAGAAAGCCAGTGTCATGCCAGTCTTCACAAATGGCAAGAAGGAGGACCCAGGCTCTACAGGCTGCTGAGCCTCGCCTCCATCCCTGGAAAAGTCATGGAGCAGCCCATCCTGGCTGTTGTTTCCAAACACGTGAAGGATAAGAATGTGCTTAGGAGTAGTCAGCATGGATTCACTAGGGTGAAATCATGCTTGACTAACCTGATAGCCTTCTATGATGGAATGGCTGACTGGGTAGATGAGGCAAGAGTGATGGATGTCATATATCTGGATTTCAGCAAGGCTTTTGACACTGTCCATCACAGCATCCTCCTGGGCAAGCTCCAGCAGAGCGGATTAGATTAGTGCATGCTGAGGTCTATTAACAACTGGCTGGATGGCAGAGCCCAGATGGTGGAGATCAGCAGTGCAGAGTCTAGTTGGAGGCCTGTAGCTAGCGGTGTCCCCCAGGGGTCCATCTTTGGTCCAGTCCTGTTCAATTTATTCATCAATGACCTGGATGAAGGCACAGAGTGCTCCCTCAGCAAGTTTGCTGATGATACCAAACTGGGAGGAGTAGCTGATACCCCAGAGGGCTGCGCTGCCATCCGGAGGGACCTGAACAGACTGGACAGTTGGGCAGTGAAAAACCTCATGCAATTCAACAAGGCCAAGTGCAAGGTCCTGCATCTGAAGAGGAATAACCCCAGACACCAGTACAGGCTGGGGACTGACCTTCTGGAGAGCAGCTCTGCAGAGAAAGACCTGAACATCATGGTGGATGACAAGTTGACCATGAGGCAGCAGTGTGCCCTCGTGGCCAAGAAGGCCAATGGGATCTTAGGGTGCATTAAGAAGAGCGTCTCCAGCAGGTCAAGAGGGGTGATCCTCCCCTCTACTCAGCCCTGGTGAGACCACATCTGGAGTATTGTGTCTAGTTCTGGGTTCCACAGTACAAGAGGGATGTGGAGCTGCTGGAGAGAATCCAGTACAGGGCCACAAGGATGATCAGGGGCCTGGAACATCTGCCCTATGAGGAGAGGCTGGGGGAGCTGGGTCTGTTCAGCCTGGAGAAGAGAAGGCTGCGAGGGGACCTGATCAGTGTCTATAAGTACCTCAAGGGAGGGAGTACAGAGGATGGTGCTGGCCTCTTTTCAGTGGTGGTCACTGACAGAACTAGAGATAATAGCCACAAACTGAAACACCGAAAGTTCCACATGAATTTAAGGAAAAATTTCTTAACAGTGAGGGTGACAGGGCACTGGAACAGGCTGCCCAGAGAGGTTATGGAGTTTCCTTCTCTGAAGATCTTCAAAACCCTCTTGGATGCAGTCCTGTGCCACGTGCTCTAGGTGACCCTGCGTGTGCAGGGGGGTTGGACTAGATGATCTCTAGAGGTCCTTTCCAACCTTAATGATTCTATCATTCTATGATATACTACTCCCTAAACCAATGCCGTCTGTTAACCATTTTGGTACAATAGTTTACAAGTTTGGGGAAGCCTCACTAGATATATTGGATCATATGGTTTCATGTGAGTATTTAGGAAGCTAAAAAGTGGGAACAAATAAATCAATATTTTTGTTTACCTTCGAATTCCAAGAAGTAAGCCCTACTGCTGACATATTTCACTATTAATTCCTTTCCTAGAGAACTAAGAGAATATCTTGAACAAACAGATCTTGAAATAATTTGAGACAGTTTCTCTTGGTGAATGAAAACATGTATACCCCAAAAAAGCTTATTGCTGAACCTCTTCAATGCATGAAATCCTACAATTTCTGGGAGTTGCGGGCCTTCCTTGAAGTATGTTAAAGATAAACCATGAAACATAAAATGAATGGGAAATTGTTAAGTACACGACTTGTAGTGAGTTCACTGAATAACTAGAAGCTTCATTACATAACAGAGTATATGTAAAACCTCAGCAAAAGACCGGGTGCTCTTCTGTATCTTTATTATCTTGTGAATATTTGGTTACAGTAAAAGATAATAGAATGGTGAATCTAAGGCTGTATTCTAATTGCTTTGATTGGAAAGAGCTGAAAGCTCTTCCGAAAAGCAGTAAAAGTGTTGTATCAGAGATACTGATTTTAGAACTGTTTTGATTGCCAATTGACTTTGGGATCTTCTTGATAAAAATATTTTCAGAAGTTACTTAGAAAAACACGTACGTAAAAAAACATAAAATCACGAGGTTGCAATCATGTAGTAGTAAAAATAGTCATTTTTTTAGATGAAATTGATAATATCTCCATTTTTGAGTTTACTCAAAGCACTGTGCAATTTATAGCTACTGCAGCAGTCCTCTGTCTTCTTTCTATCTTGAATTTTGGAGCATATTGAAATATAAAAATGCATTTCTTTCCACCTATGTAATTTAGATGTTTAAATAGGTTTTATGATGTGGTACTCAGGATCTTATGTCTAGTCTCTGAAACTCTGGAACCTTTCTAAATTTCCAGTTACACTCCTGCTTTCAGGTTTGCTACATACATTTCTGACTATAATTTCACCTTTTTCTCTTTGTTTTTTTCTGGCTTTTTTTTCTCCCTTCTTCTTTTTGACCAAAAAATATGAAGAGAAATGTGGAAATGTTCCATTTAATCATTGGCATGTCAGGGGAAAAGAAATAATGTCTTTTTGCTATAAAAATATAGAGTTATTCTTTGATTACTGACTGGAATCCCATAACTTTTGTGCTGTGAAGCATGAAACTCATCCTGTCAAAAGACTAGCACCTTCAGTGTAGAGTCACTAAATATTTATTTCAGAGGCAATGTTCTGTAAAGCTTTCACTGCTTAGATTGAGTACTATTCCTAGACCTTTTCTTTTTTATTGATTACATTAACACTTTTAACACACTACTATTGTAAATAGTCACCGGAAAGCACTCATTCAGTGCTCAGTGTAACACTTTTGCATTGAGTAGCATTATATTTGCACACACATAAATCAGATTAACAGCCTTTTTCTGCTGAGGTCACAGTGTGTTCAGCTCACACTTGTGATATCTGCTAGTCCCTTGAATGAACTCTCAAGGCAATACATGCTTTCTGTCTTTAATTTTTTTAAAGTTTTGTGAGACCTGCTGAATTTCTTGTTGCCGATTCCTCACAAAAGTAAAAACAAGGCTGCAGATTGACTCATTTGGGAAAAAAATATGGACAACACATCTTTTGCTAGGAAACCTACCCTCTTTAAAAGACCAACATCACTTTGTAGGAGGTAATTGAATTATTTTTAACACAATAAAACTTTCAGGAATTCAAGTCATTTCACATATATGCGACTATCTATACTAAAATCACAAAGTTTAAGGAAGATGGGGAGTGACCTCATGAATGTACCTTAGGAGGAGAGTTATTCATGGTGTAATTTAATGTGCATTGTGAGAAAGAGTCCACATGAATAAGAGCACAGACTTGCATCTGGCTCTCCTGTAACCAGTGTCCCGAACATTCACATTTAAGCGCTCAAAACAGTTTTGATCAAATAACATCAAAAATGTATGGAGCTTAATAAGCTTTTTAACATAAACTTTTGCATGATGTTGCCAGTTACACAGTAGAAATACAATAAATTTTGGCACTTTTTGAAAGCTATTATGAGATGGGATTATTTCCTTCCAAGCAGCTCAGCAATTTGCTGTCCACAGGAAATGCTACAGGAAATGTGTGGTCACACAGTGTAGGTATCCTCAAGTTTCATCAAAGGGTTTTAACTAATACATCAACCTCTTATTGAATTAGGTCTGTTTTTATGTCTTTCTTGAAAAATTCCTAAACTTTGCCTGTCATGATATCTTAATCTGCCTGCCTCAGACAGCCTTAGGGTCCACAGGATGGCACTGTGCCACAGGAGATGAAATCTTCTTGAAGATACTAAAATGGACATTGATAAGAATTGTATAATCTCATCATAGCATTTCAACCTCTGCTTATAATAACATTAATTCCTACATGTGGGTAGCAAAAACGAAATTTGTTTCTTGAGTGATAAATGGAGCTTTCCCTTCCCTTTCAAGCTAATACTTATAGTTTGATACATTTTGGCAGATAGTGTGATATTAAATTGAATTAAATTGGATATGATCAATTAAATTGAATGTGATAGTCCTCCCTTTCCCATCATCTTTGGCTAGAAATGTATAGCAATGCTAATTTAAAGTTGTGAGAGAGAAAAGTTGTGAGAGAGGACCAAAATAAAAAAGAATTTGGGTCTCAAGGATGGGTGGTAGTCTGAAACTCTAGAAAACACTAGATTAGTTCACTTGTGCAGCAGTCAGGAAAGGCTGTTCTATTCAAAAGGTTTCAAAACAGAAAATCATGGCCAAGAAAATACACAAATTAAAGATGTTTTAGTAAACTTCTCATTCCTACAATGCTCAGAGCAACCCGTTTATTTATTTGATTATAGCATTAATTTTCAGGGTCTGACTTCTGTTCCAAAGTGGAACAGAAGTTACTGGAGCCTGATCAGATAAATCAGAGTTAATGCTAAGAATGGATACTGAATAATTCTTGAGGAAGTGTTCATGAAATATAAATGTCTGTATAACCTTGTCTGGATGCTAACGTGCTGTTGCTCTCATGAAGACTACTTATTTTTGTAAATTCTAAGAAGATATTTTTGTTCACACCTGGTGTGTATCAAGTCTGTTATCCTAAGTACCCACTGTTTCCTAGCTTAGAGTTTAGTCTGCATGAGGACATGCAAGCCTGAGTAAGATATGGCATCACTGATATATTAAACCAAAAATTGTAAGCAAACATAATATATAAGACCCTAGATCATAAAATATATCCATTTGTCATTCCACTTCTTGCTTGATGACCTTGCTACCCAGTAAGTCAGGATGGATTACTGTAATCTTTTTGTGGTTCTTCAGTCTTTGGCCCCGACCTTGCTTGTGCTCAGCATTTTTTTTTTTTTAACGAACTTTTGTTTCTAAATTTTAATACCATCTGACTGTATTTTAATGTCTTTGTCATGGATAAATCCAAGTGAAATGGGCTTCTGTTTGTTCTTTAACTAACTTCTTTGCTGAAAAAAATCTCCATCTGTGCCTTGTCTGTCACAGTATGAATCATTCTCTTGTTTTACATTGCCCCGTAACTATCTGTTTGCTTTATCCCACACACAGTAACCAGGGCTGAACTAAATCTATCCCTCTTTGTATTAATGATTAATTGGGAGGGGTAACAAGGAAGAGAAAGAAGCAATGTATTATCTGTCCATTTGAATAAAATGGAGGCTATATAAATAAAACGACAAGCTTTACATCTTGTTCTTTCTTCACTGGTCTTTAAGTCTTGAGGTCTTGCAAACAGACTGTAGCACCTGTTCCATGTTAGTAAGAAAGGCAATACTGTATTCACTGGGCTATTAAGCTACAGGTGAGTACCAAACAAATGCCCTATCCATATATCCCAGAGATGTGTATTTTGACAGAACCTGAAAGTAGTGTAATCGCCTCCATCACAGCAGCTGGTCTATGATTTTAGACTGTTTCAACTTTCAAGGCTGCTAGTTTTGCATTTTTAATGTGCTTTTTGAGCTGTTCACTGCATTAATGTATTTATAAAACGTATGCACAATTTTGAGTTGGTTAATGTCAACTATTTCTCTGCATTTTGATGTCTTGGGGAAAAATATGTTAAAAGATTTGCTTAGTTGTTCTGGAAAAGTGTCCATTTAGTGCAGAATGTGGCTGCTCTTTAAAGACTCACCACTACATTTTGCCAAGATGATCATAACAACTGGAAAAAGTGCAGATGCCACCAGAACCTGTTAAATTGGATACAACAGTATTTAATTTTGAAAGCAAGAAGTTCTGGGGATTTAGTCAGTTTTAGGTTCCCAAGAAAAAATTGAGCTGTATTTAGTAAAATTGGTGCTAGCTCTTGCTTTTTTTAATCAAAACCTCACATACTATCAGATGCCTTTGCAGTAAAGGAATCTCACTGATTCCAACCCTGAAAGATTAAATCCATGGAAATGAAAGATTCCTACTTGCCCTAGGAAAGAATCGACCTAAAGTGGAACTTCCACAGAAAGTTAAGTTCTAAAACTGAAATCCCGAAGACTAAACTCATCTCTCATTATCTTGAAGGAACTAAAGGGCTAGTTGTGTTGAACATTCTTAGCATTCTAACACACTGAAGGTTAGTTAGATGTCAGACATTGAGCATCTTATTTAGTCCCACCTGTCATTCAGGGCAATACATGTTCTTTAAGTATGAGACAGGGCAAAACCCTCCTAATGACCACAATGTTCTGGTCATCATCTGGTCAAGTTCTGCTCTGCATCTCACATGAATTTTGCATCATTTTATATCTGAAAAAAAGATCAATATAATGATGAAATAAAATGTTGATTTTTGAACTACACAAAATTTCTTGGTCTTTTTTTTTTTTTTTTGAATTTTCATTATGAAAGCAAATCTTTCATTTAAAGTTGGACAAAACCTAAGTGGAATAAAAGGGCTCTATAATCCCAAAAGAAAACAATACGCTTTTTTTTTTTTTAAACAAAATATTTCAGGATGATTTAACTTTTGTTTTTGTGTTTTTCAATTCACCAAAAGCTGTAAAATTTAGTTTGCTAATATATTTTCTTTTATTACTGATTTCACCTATCAACAAAAATGAAGGAAACATTACCTGCTTTACAAGGTTTTCTCAAATAACAAAAAATTCATATAGTAGCCTTTGTGGCTTTCTTGTTCCCCGGAGCTTCAACTGCATTATTGTTATCCTTAAAGGTTTTTTTGTTACTAAGAGGTCTGAAGTTATGGAAACTTTAGTTATTTCAAGTCTAACATGCTCAGGTGAATCAAAGCTTATTCATCATTAATAGCTTTGCATTAATGCACCATCTACTGATGAAATGAATGATAACACTATCTGGGCAACGCAGGATGAAGTCATATTTCAAAAACCCGTCTGCATATCCACAGCTAATGTTATATCAGACAGATTTTCATTAGCAGGAGGTTCATAAATTCAAACCATAATCAAATTAATTATCAAGACTGCGGTTTACTTGCAGTCCCCTGGAGGTACATTTATACTCAGCAGAAGCCTTGGTGAGTAAAGCCATTCATTAAAGATAGGGTCTGTCCTGAGTCAGGGGCTCCAACACAGAAGAGATGTTGCCAGATGGATGTGACTCGTTAGAGGAACTTGGTGCTAGCTCGAACAAGCTATGAATCCATGCTGTCAGCTCTTGGATAAACAAAGCAAACAGAAACTAGAAATCAAGCCAAGGCCAGCTGCCTAATAAGGTATGCAAGTGCTTTGCTTCTTTGCTTTCCAAATCTAGCAACTATATTGTTAATTCTGCCCTTCCACAGTTGAAAATTCTTTCTTTCACATCTTTTCCCATCTTGTTCTATGTTCAGACTAACATAACTGAAGGCAAAACAAAAATCTGCTGTTAGCATGTCTCTCCTAAGTTCAGGTCCCCGAGCTCAACAAGTTCCATTCTAATGGGTTGCAACAGAGTGTTACAAGGTGCTGACCATGGTTCATGAGGGACAGAGAGGAGATTCCCTAATGTTAGGGGCTTTGTGACCATAGAGAAAGAGCCTAAAGTTTCGGATTCACATATCAATTCATGACAATCACCCAGGCCTCTTCCTCAAAAATATACACCAGTTTCTTCTAAAACACTTCTGGGTAAAGAGATTATACCTTCCCACTACTCAGTTTTGAAGGACAGAATCAACACCTAGTCTGAGTGTCCCAAATGGAGATTAGGTGAGTCAAGCACTACCTTATGATCATGCTATGAGTACTACCAGCATCTGAGGAATTTAAGCCCTGACCTGAACACTTCTCTTTCACTAGCTCTAGGCTGTTTCCATGCTCAGTATTCTTTCTAGTTCATATTCTTTTCTGAAATCTCTCCATGAACTGCTTAGAGAATTCAGTCGCTTGAGACTTGACTCCATGAGCAAAGCATCTGAAAATCTCAGGCGGCAGCACTCAATATTGCAGTACCTGAATCCTTTTTTGGCACCAGTTTTGAGGGAAATATTCAATATTGTAGCTAGTGGTGTCCCCCAGGGGTCAGTCTTTGGTCCAGTCCTGTTCAATTTATTCATCAATGACCTGGATGAAGGCACAGAGTGCTCCCTCAGCAAGTTTGCTGATGATACAAAACTGGGAGGAGTAGCTGATACCCCAGAGGGCTGCGCTGCCATCCAGAGGGACCTGGACAGACTGGACAGCTGAGCGGTGAAAAACCTCATGCAATTCAACAAGACCAAGTGCAAGGTCCTGCACCTGGGGAGGAATAACCCCAGACACCAGTACAGGCTGGGGACTGACCTTCTGGAGAGCAGCTCTGCAGAGAAAGACCTGAGCATCATGGTGGATGACAAGTTGACCATGAGGCAGCAGTTTGTCCTCGTGGCCAAGAAGGCCAATGGGATCCTGGGGTGCATTAAGAAAAGCATCTCCAGCAGGTCGAGGGAGGTGATCCTCCCCTCTACTCAGCCCTGGTGAGGCCACATCTGGAGTATTGTGTCTAGTTCTCGGCCCCACAGTACAAGAGGGATGTGGAGCTGCTGGAGAAAGTCCAGCGCAGGGCCACACGGATGATCAGGGGCCTGGAACATCTGCCCTATGAGGAGAGGCTGAAGGAGCTGGGCCTGTTCAGCCTGGAGAAGAGAAGGCTGCGAGGGGACCTGAGCAGTGTCTATAAGTACCTCAAGGGAGGCAGTGAGGAGGATGGTGCTGGCCTCTTTTCACTGGTGGTCACCGACAGAACTGGAGATAATGGCCACAAACTGAAGCATCAAAAGTTCCACAGGAACTTAAGGAAAAATTTCTTAACAGTGAGGGTGACAGAGCACTGGAACAGGCTGCCCAGAGAGGTTGTGGAGTCTCCTTCTCTGGAGATCTTCCAAACCTGCTTCGACGCAGTCCTGTGCCACGTGCTCTAGGTGACCCTGCGTGTGCAGGGGGGTTGGACTAGATGACTTCTAGAGGTCCCTTCCCACCTTAAGCATTCTAAGCATTCTATGATTCTATGATTCTGTGATAATATCTACCTTCTCCAAAAAGGAAGCAAGAGTGAAGTTACTACGAGATATTAAAATCTTTATTGTGTTCTTTGGGAAGCAAAGACTACTGTTTAGTTAAGAATAATTATGGGACTAGTTGAGATCAAAACTACTTCCTTGGCATATAGTATATATTATTGTAGCTGCACTGCTGTGTTGACAAACAAGACTCCTATAAGTGAAACATAAAAATATACTAAAAAAAAATCCAAAGAAATAAAGAAAATAGCGATGCATGACATAAAAAATAAAAATATTTTTGCAAATAGATGCCCTATTAGATCATGAAGTGAATGTATCTTCACTAGGAGCTCGTGCCAAAACTGTCCTCATATATACAAGTGGGATGATTCACTACCTTTCTTTCTTATTTTCTTTATTTATACCTTTTCTATTTTTTTTTCCCTAAAAGGAAAAAGAGAAACTCACACCCAACTTCAAATAAGTTATTTCACAGTGACATTAATGTTCTGACTTAGGCTGACAAATGACCTCCCCATAGGGATCTCTTTCTCTGCACAAAACTGGCCATTGAAAAATATTGTAATCAGACATAGTGGTGATTTTATTGGAATAAGCTTATTCATTCCTCTTGGCTGTCAAGCAAGTTTCTGCTTGAACCATTTACCAAAAAATCAATGGGAGACTTCTGAATATATTTTTTCTTGAAAATTTATAGAATTACCAAGGTTTCATAATTTCATAAATGTTGATGTTGTTCAACATTTCATAAATGTTGATGTGTGTCTCTGTGTGTGAGAGTCAGTAAAATCAAACCATCTGGAGGATGAACAATGACAGATGTGTGAATTTCTCTCAGATGAGGGCGCAATGTTTTTAGGAAATCCCAGGAAAACATCTCATCAAGTAGGGACACTCTACTACACTCTAGGACTTTCCAGAGCAGTGGAATAAATAAATGGAGCAAAATTACAGAAATTATCCAGAATTATTCAGAAATACAAAATGCAAGATAAATGCAGTGATAAAAATGAATGATACTTCGAGATAACTTCTCAAACTCCTCTTGTATACTGGGAAAAAGACCATCCTACCTATGCCCTAGATTACCAAATTCTCTCTTCTAAGCATCTACTACAGACCACTGTCAAGAAATGAGATATGGGATAGACAGATCTTGTCCTAATATATTACAGTTGTTCATATGCTTCTCGTATAAAACGATAAAGAAGAATTAAATAAACAATTTAAATAAACATTAACGAACGCCCATTTTGCAGACAGAAATTGTATATCCCTCCCCCATGCCCTCACCCCACCCTCCTCAAAAAAAAAAAAAAAAAAAAAGCTTTGCATTCCCGGTACACATATGTGGATATCTGGATAAATCTGTTTCATGAGGTTCTCAGCTGTATGAAAGGCCTACCAAACTGAAAGCTTCCACCATTCTTCTTGAGCTACCAATACTACTCAGCAGCAGAGAGCCAGCATTGGAAAGATCATGGGCATCTCTGTTGATTCCTATAGTTTGATCTTGAAATTATGAGCACAATCAGTTTTGTCTGCTAATCACTGACTCAGGAATTAATTTCAGAACTCTGAAAGACTTTGGTAACTAGAGCCATTCTGATGGTTCTTATTATGAATTACTTGTATCGTGATCAGGACCTCCACCACACCAGAAATCACAGAGAACCTGAAGGTGTAGAATGACCCCCAGATCAGAAATAGAAATGGACTCTAGCTCTGCTTGGTTCTACTTCATTATCTGATAAAGTATTCAAGCATTGCTCTAGTACATACAGGAAGATACATCTGAGTTCATATACAGTCCCATAACTTTTTCCTCAGGCTCACCAAAAAATTGCTCATATATTTAGGCTTTGTAACATATTTGAAAGGCTGCACTCTGTGTAAACAGATGAAATACACTTAGTTTGGCAGTTGTACCACATTTTTAATACGCATAAAACAGGAAGATAATTTTAGGCAAATATGCCTGGCATACTTAGATGTGCTGCATCATAGCAAATGAAGGAAGCCCGTGTGATATTTTCTTTTACTGATATGAGGTGTGCAGTGAAAGATTGCCTCATTTTCATGTGACGTAATTTGTTAAGCCCATGGGACAGGACTTCACAGGAGACCTCACCTTAGACAATGTGCATTTTACCTCAATCTGAGGCTTCTGATAATGTTTCAAAGAGAACAGTGGAAAGCGCTGTATTCTGGTGCTCTCACCTTGCATACAGAGTTCTTTACTGTATGTAGATGATGCATGATCACACACATTTCATTTGGTCTGCCAACTGGTAATTGTGGGATGTGGTGTATCAGTAAAAGAAAGAACGTTTCTGAAATGAAGTAGATTTAGACCTGCTTAAAAATACTAAAGAACATTAAAAGGAACTTGATAATAGTAATATACTTTCTTTAAGTTCTGACTAGAACATGAAGACTGGGTGGCTGATTTGATACATGGATGGAAAAAAAGACAATTGTGATCCTTAACTAAAATTATGAGAGATGAAGGTAGGTTTAAATAGCATAAAGTAATATCATTTGCAATAAAGGTGGCAAAAAAAAAGGATTAATGTGATGCAAATGTAATAGGGAATGTCAGAAAAAGCCATTTATTTTAGTCTGACACTGATAATAGACAGGGAAACATACATGAAAATTAAAAGGAGAAGAATGTTAATGAGGGCTTCAAGAAACTTTTTTCATGCAGAGAATCTTAATACTCCAGCCTGCATTCAGGAGCAAATTATTAAGACAAAAGCTGTGTGATATTCAACAAAGAGGTATGTAAAATGTTGTGCTGTTATGCTGATTACTGGCTAGATTTATGATATAAATTTCACAAATTACAATATATAGAGAGTGGGAACAAATATTCTTTCTAAAACTTAATAATTTTATAACATGAAAGAGCTACAAGGGGATTCTTTAGAGACCTGAAAAAACAACCTGACACAACCTGAAAAAGTATTATTTTTTTCCCTTTTTTATGGAAGCTTAAACTTATTAAGTGGAAATTGGAGTATTCAAATTCATCTGAGACTACAAAAATATAGTATTAGCACAATAAATTACTCTCATATTCAAGCTGCCAAAAGCAATTTAGTCTGTGTATACAGAAACAAAATCGCAAGATTAAATCAATATGTTTTTCCCATGTTTGTGGAGAAAAGATAATTGATTGGAAAGGCAGGTCACATCTATGCTGGTTTGTCATTGAATAGCCGGTATCATTTCTCTATCTTTAAAATGAACAAGAGCTCATAGCATTCACTTACTAGCTTTTAATTGCTTTGCTTGTTAGACAGAAAATGGAAAGCTAAATCAGTAACCTTCTTTGTTTTTCAAGGAGGCATTTTTTTCTTAGTGTTTATGACAGTTTGGATCTGTAGATATTCCCATAGATTACACATGTATCTATTAGCCAAGAGGGTCAGCTGCATGTTCTCTTTCATTGCTTAATGTATTCATCAATTGGTTCTTCATGATTCAAAGCCATAGTCTAGTCTTAACAGTAATTGGAAAATTCACCTTTTTTTTTTTTTCTCTCTCAATCTCTAGGAGTTCAACAGTTTTTGCAAAGACTGAAAGATTTATATAGATTGTTTTGTTTGCGGAAACAATTAAGAAAGAATCTTATAAAAAGGGTGGAAAACATTGATTTAAAATGAAGACATTCTACTTGTAACTAGCATTTCTCTTACTAACAACTCTTGTTTAATGCATTGTTAATGCCTTCTTAAAGTAGAAGCATCAGTGTGACAGAAAGGTAAGAGAAATATATTTAATGGAAAACATATCCATTGTAGAATTTTTCAAAGTCAAGACTACAGAATTGGCTAAAGACAAAGAAGCTCAAATTAAAGAGGAATCATCAGAAAGTAATAATGCTGTTGCCACGAGAAGCAATAATGCTCTGCCCTAGAAAAAGCAGACAACCAAATAACATTGGAAAAAGCAGAGAACAAAGAAATTAAAATATCTACATTTCAAAGGAGATAACAGCTTAAAACTCAGATATTAATCAAATACTTAAATACCATCAATAACTAATCATTTCGGCTATATGCTCAGCTGAGTGTCTATAGTTGGAGGATCACCTCATATTCAGATCAGTTCTTTTTATATGCCTATAGGTTATATATGGACTCCAAGAAAAGCACACAGTAAGGCAAACATAAACCTTAAGAAGGCATTAAACAGTGAATGCGTAAATTGCATGTTTATAAAATTACAGTATCATGTTTTAAGGATACGTAGAGGAAAGAGGAAACTATATGTAGAGGGAGACAGCCTGCAACCAGAAATGCAGCAATTAAAATACATAGCGGAAATGGTCATTGATATTCTCATATAGCAGGAAAGAAAGAAAGAAATGACCTATTTCAAATGACATAAGGTAGTGGCAAAAATGCGGCATAAGCCTTCTTTTTTCTTTCACCCCATTTGGACCCTCCTTATTGTCACTTCACATCTACTTACATGTATGAGCAAGTCTGGAATGTGGGAAATCCTTGAGCTGAAAAAACAACTTTTTTGTTATCTATACTAAAATTGGCCTGGTATAGGTCCGGTTCACCATACAGCAGTTGAACAGGAGCAGAAATTAAGGAAAGGGCTTATGTCATTTCACGTATTACTGCTGCTTACCAGAGCCTAAGAAATAGGAAACTCTTTTTCAATCCTTATTAAGAGAAAATAAATGCCAATGTCTTTCCATTATGCACTAGATGAGTAGTTGAGACCATCTTTAATAAAATGAGCTGAGCAGATTTGGTTCCCTGGAACCAAACCCATCATGAGGCACTCCTGGAGCACTTTGCAGGAACTGGTTGACCACCCCACAAGGTGCTTGTGGTTCTGGAGCTGGTGAAAAGGAAGCATAAGTCTAGTAATGCCTCTCTATTGCTCTATCATCAGTAACATTTTTTTCTACTTTTGTCAAGCTGTTTTTAAGAAAATACAAAAGGGCAAAGACTGACAGTTCCTACAACTCAGCCAGTTTGTGGAAGGCACAAGAGTTTGGAGGATAATTTACCACTGATCACAAAGGCCACAAAGAGATTGTAAAAGTTGCTAAAATAGGTTCAAAGACAGATTCATTAACACCTCAAATTCTTATCGCTCCTCTGGTAATTGTGTAATCACTACATGGACTTATGGTGGTATAATGTCAGTGACCATCAACAGGATTCTGGGATGAATCAGTCTCAGAAGGTGAGCTCCTCAGACTACCTGGCAGTTTAGGCTTGATATTTTGTTGTTCTTGAAGCTGATATGATAATATTTACCATTTTCCATTAACACTATATGCAATCTAATACTTGTGATTAAAATAGGTTGCTGTTCCCAAAAAGAGGGAACCTGTGGTAATAACTATCATAGTGCTAGCCCAATCTCTAAGTTGTGATCCTACTAATAACAATGTACTCTGCATTCTTCCTCAATCACAAATTGTGCATACTTTCCGCTCTCCTATGCAGCTATTTCCTGCTGCTAGCTTCTCACAAGAAGACTATAATATTGTTCCCATGTTGTTCAATATTCACCTCTAATATCTGCACAATGGTTTGAGTAAAAACTGAATTAATATTTTATGAGAACTGATCAAGAAGTCATGCTGATAGCAAATACAGATCTGGTGACAGCTTTCTTTTGAGGGCAACAATAGTGAGCTTACAAGAAATATCAATAATAGTAAAAATGAGTAGTGACCTGAGAAAAACTAAGTGTCTTGTAAACTTTAGAAGGCAAAAGCAAAGTTCAATGCATAACTGAAAATAGAGGAAGATCCATGGCTGTTATGCCATGCGAGATAACTAGTTTCAGAGCTGACAAAATTGCATCTCATTTACTTGATGAGCTTTGAAAAAACTGGAAATAAATTATTTTCCACAATCAGCAGGGAAATCAAAACTGATGCCTAAATGCATGCTGAGGCAAAGGAGGCCAAAACTGACCACAGGGATAGTACAATGACATACTGCAAGATGAAGAAATAGATAGTAAAAGCAATATCAGATCCAAATCTGAAATATATTTATTATTTCCTCTTTTTTCTCTCTTTTTTTTTTCTTGATGCATCTAAAAAAATGAAGTCTTGAAATCTTTCAAAAAATCTTGAAAAACACTATGCTCAAGTATTACGCTCATATGCTTTAAACGGAGAGAGGAAGTTGCATTCAGCAGTTTTAAGACATCTGTCTTCCTCTCAGTAACTTTCTCTCAGTGACCATGTAACATTGTGTTAGTTATTATTCTAACATTTTTGCTTTGCTATTTTCTAGAAATTCAACTCTGAACATGATTTTGAGTTTAAATAATGAATACTTTAGAAGGCAGGATCAAAATTCAAAATGATATAGGCAAAGAATTTTTCCAAAATGCAAGAAGAAATGTATTCATAAATACAAACTGGTGGATAAATGACTTCAGTAAGTAATTCATGTGGCAGAAAAGGTTACAGAGGTTATAGGCTGACCACAAATTTAAAGTGAGGTGTACTAATGCTGCACTATTTTATGGTGGACAGGAAAAGGAACTATTCTGCTTTATACTGATTAGGGAGATGCAGACACATCCCAGGAGGGCTCTCCATGGAACTGGTACACTTGAATTCTTCCTGAGCCTCATCAGGGAGAGAAAGTGGGAACCGCTAGAAGGCAAATCCCTGTTTGGGGCATTTAAATAGTTTTTTCCAGTCTCTGTGTGTGGAGATTAACTCTATGTCCTCTTGTGATCTTTTTCAGCCCTTTTTATACCGGAAATAGTACACTGGGGTTATTGGGAAACTAAAGAAAGAGAAATTCTGTAAACAGATATTTTACCCATTTCTTCAAGATATGTTGTGTCAGTTTGTAAGTTTCAAGGAGTTGAATTATAACCTCTAAACCAATGTGTGGTTTCAGAGGTAGAGGCTTAAGAGATTGCCTCCCCCTCTCTCTCTCATGTTTAACAGCCATGATTTTTAAGAGCAGAGACTGTTCAAAATAAATAAAAAGAGTCTGTAGGCTCTCTCTTTTTATAGTCCAGATAGCTCTAATGTCTTAATATATTAGGTAAGATGACAAGTTCATCTATTTTCCCTTTCATCTGGGGTGGGGTAGGTGCAAGTGAATTGACTTTTCTTGCCTTCAGTGAGCACTGTGTGACTTCTCTGACTGCTATGAAGAGGCCTTTTATAACTGGCATGGCTGCAGTGTGTATTTATTTGGCATTTGGAGAATTTCATTCAATAGGTATGTGTAACTGCACTGAGGTCCCGGGGAACACAGTTTCTCATACAAAATCTGAAAAGAAAAATAATAAAAGTACGTAGGACTAGAAACTGATTTTTCCAGGTATTCTTTATGGAGATCTGTTACATTAAGGTAGACTTGGAGAGCCTCAAAGTACAGCACAGGAATAAATTTATTGCTATTTAAGAGTTGTACACACTTAGTCTTTGATAATGAAGTTCATACACATTTTTGTTTGTTTGTTTGTTTGTTTGTTTGTTTGTTTGTTTCAAAAAGAGGAATCTCAGGATCTCAAAACCTTCTCCATGAATGCCAGTTCTTTTCAGCCAGCACTGCAAAGAGTGTACTATTTTTGGAACTGTGGTAGGACTGAGCAGCTGAGGACAGTAAAGTCTGCAACCTCTGAGGTATGATTTACTTGAAAAATAAATGTGGCCTGACTGCTATTTTTCTGTCTTATGTTCCCTCAACTCTGCTGAATGGACCCTGTGGCCAAGGTGGTCAATAGGATCCTGGCCTGCATTAGGAGGAGTGTTGCCAGCAGGTCAAGGGAGGTGATCCTCCTGCTCTACTCAGCTCTAGAATATTGT
This sequence comes from Tinamus guttatus, assembly GCF_059628265.1. Lineage (NCBI taxonomy): Eukaryota > Metazoa > Chordata > Aves > Tinamiformes > Tinamidae > Tinamus > Tinamus guttatus. The sequence goes on from NW_028288683.1 coordinate 1,080,270, forward strand.
GTGCCATTCTGGGTTCCCCAGAATAAGAGGGATGTGGAACTTCTAGAGAGGGTCCAGCGTAGAGCAATGAAGATGCTTAATGGACTGAAGCATCTATGGTATGAGGAAAGACTAAGTGAGCTGGGCCTGTTTAGCCTGGAGAAAAGAAGGCTGAGAGGGGATCTTATCAATATGTACAAATAGCTGAGGGGAGAATGTAAAGAGGATGGAGCCAAACTCTTCTTGGTGGTGGCCAGTGACCAAGGAGAAATGGGTGCAAGTAGAAATACAGGGAGTTTCATCTCCATATGAGGAAGAACTCTGGAACAGACTGCCCAGAATGGTTGTGGAGTTTCCTTCTTTGCAGATCTTCAAAACCCTCCTGGATGCAACCCTGTGCCATGTGCTGTAGGTGTCCCTGCTGGAGCAGGGGCATTGAACTAGCTGAGCTCTAGAAATCCCTTCCAATCTCAACCATTCTGTGATTCTGTGATTCTGTGATTTCTGTGACCATGTCTGAGTTTACCTTCCTCAAGCAGGGAACCTACTGATCTGATACAGCAGCAGATGCTTGTGAAGCTTGCAGTCTATCACTAGTCAGCACAAGCTGAGTACTACCAGAACAAGGAAAATGTAGGAACGGAATCACTTTGTGAAAGATGGAAGGTGATAGGACCATGTAAGTTGGTGTCCTAAACTATAAATTGATTTGAATTTGCTAGCTTAATTATTTGATATAAGAACGGATTCAGGTGATCAGATGTTAGAAAACATTCCAGAATAATGTGCCAAAAGATATTCCCTCTCTTTTCCTGCCTTCTGGTGTTTTTCTAAATTTCATTATTCAAAACACTGTTGCTTGAATTGTTTGCTTATATGATCCAAGAACCAAATGTGAGTGTTGTTTCAGTGGACCTAAAAGGTCCATTGTCACACTTATTTCCTGTTTTTGAGGCTTAATTATTTTTATTATCACTTTTTGCAGAGTACAGTACAACATTTTAAACTCATTCAAGCATATATTTCCATTGAACAGACTTTCCTGAGGCTGTGATTTTTAGTTTACACACAGACTAAACAGGTTCTTAAATGAATGCAGGACTATGCCACATAATGAATCACAAGATAAGAAGTTTTATTCCTTCACACAACAAGGCCAGCCAACCCTAGCTTTCCCTATTGACTAGAAGCTCAGGAACACTGTCAAGATATGACATTTTTGTCACATTTACTTTTAAAATGTCAGACCATATTCAGATCTGAACACAGGCAACAGGATGGAAATTTGCTGGCCTTTTCCTTGGTCGATCCTTGTTTGATGTGAAATTATACATTAATACATACAGAGGTATGACATTTCAAGATAAAATATTTCCAGTCACAGGAAAAACAGAAAAGTTCTGAGAGGTGTCATAATTTTCCAAACTTGTCAATATAGTGGCCCAAATGTTTGGTACAAGACGTTGCCTTGTGCATTTCTCATGACACAAACTACACTTCATTCTCAAGGGACTTGCCTGGTATGTTCTAGCACTTTTTGCCCACGAATGAATTACTGCATTTAAAGGAGAGTACAGAGGCTGCATTCTGAGACTTAGTCCTTACTTTGTTCTTGGTTGCAACTCAGCCCACAGAAAGCATCATTCACACACACAGACACTCACAGGACCAGGTTTATGATTAATCCCACCGCAGTGTGCTCACACATGTACAAAAAAATGGTTCCTTTGTGGAACCTGATGGGCTGAAACAAGGAAACAGTATATTCAGTCACATTTTTGACCACTAGGTAAAAAGTTCAAATGCAGCCCAAACTGAAGGATGACTCAAGTTTCTTTTTGAATTTTCTGAAAATGTTCTCTAAAAACAGTATGTGGGTGTGAGTACGGATGTACAGGAAAAAGTGATTAAAGGAGATGAGGAGGTAAAGAAGGAGCATGTTCAAGATCCTTTAATGCATTTACACTCTGGTTAGTAATAACATAAGAAAGAATCAGCTGAATTCAGCATATAATTTTTTCTCTACCTCTCTGATGTCTTGTAGGAACATTCCCTTTAGCTCCTTGAGTTTGTTTTCTCTCAGCTTAAAAACACACAACTTGTCTGATATCTTGTCTGATATGACGGTATGGTACAGATTGATCATACTGAGACTTTAGGAATAAAAACTCCAGGGAGGCAGTAAATCATGCCTGCAGGAATGAGGGCCAAGTAGAGAGCTCCATGGAGCAACGCTAGAGCTTCTGCTTGGCCACTGATGCCACTCAGCTATAAGATGATTCTTTTCCCACCCCTCCATCCCATGGGGGGTGAGGCCAGCGAATATAAACTCTTGGTAAATCAGCTAACTCCACCTCTCACTTCTTTCAATTCCCTGCCTCTTGCTGGGAGTTGTCATACCCGTTAAGCATGGAGACCACTCCCTGGACATCTCTGCCTCCACCAGAGACTCAGTGCTGGTATTACAGCTCGACACTGTGAAAGTGCTGTAAAGAGGAGCAGACTTTGCTCCACAGATTTCTCATACTGTGTGCTTTGATAATCTGCTGTTTAAGGATATCACCTGCAGTGGAACCGATGTTATTGATGGAGAAATCAATAGTAAGACAGTTGCAATAACTTAACTGCATTAAGCTTGTTATGAGTTCAACATTCAAAATGCTCTTAGCATTTGAAAACTTTTGAATTTGTATTTGAAAGTTGAAATGGTTACTGCAATCTGGCTTGCATGCTTTACATGCTTTCTACAAATAACATTGTGTTTCTAATTATGAGGTTAAAGTGACAAGGACAAAACAAATATTCCTGTGAATATCATGCATGCTTATCTTCACCACTCATTTCAAGTATCATGAACTGTCTTTGCTAAAATAATTATTGCTTTGATTAATAAGCTGATAAATACAAGATCAGAGACATTACTTCTTGATAGAGAGAAGCACAAAATAAAAGCAGAGACAATGCTTTCTTATGTTCACAAATATAAAATTTACTTGGAGAAGGAATAAGATGGAAAAGAAGCACAGAAGTGTTAGAAAGAAATAAAGCACCACATTGGATGATATGTACTGAGAATCATCAAACATATTTCAACACTACACAGGAGCAATTAAATGTTTAAATAGCTCTTTTAAAGACAATAGAAAGGTGTTGACATAGTGAAGCTGAAGCAGCTACTGAAAGAAAGGATTCTGAACTAAGCACTTTATTCACTGAAAAAGCTATTGCTTAGCATGAGGAACAAGCACATGTTCTGGGCCTTAATTGGAGTGTTCACTGAAAATAGCAGGCTGAATTTTATGTTGTTGCACACAGAACTCTAATAAATTCAGTGCACTGCTCCAGAACTATGTCAGGATATTATTACCTCAGCATAAAGTAACTGACAGTTCAGTGGGTTTTTTTGTTTGTTTTGTTTTCAAGCTGTATACACCTTGACTTGTAATAGGGTGATAAAGGAGTCAGGTTCACTTAAGGATCCTGCTTAGTTTCTGACTACAACAGCATAAGTTTAGGTAGCAGACAGTAAGGTTCATGGCCATATCCTGTTTTTCTTTTGCAGAGAAAAAAACAATTGACTTAGCGGAAGATTTTTGCTTAGGACTGCTATAGGTACTGTTTCAATTAATGTCTCAGAAATAAGTGTAGCCCAACCAGTAACCATTAAAAATAAATGTATCCCTGATCTTGCTTGCTGTTGTTCAGTATGATGAATTCCCAATGATTTTGTCAGGATGTCTGTACCTGAAAAGCCAATGTGAATGTGCCTAAAATAATCATATCTTTACTTCTTATGGCTTCTCTGTCAAATTCCTTGAAATCAATCCCCTGTGTACTCTTCTTTGTCAGGTGGTAATTCTGTAGGGGAAGCCACACCAGGTCATACCATCTTTCATGTCACTCATGTCCAATTTCTTCTGCAATGAAGTGATGAGGAAAAGTTGGGATGTTACTATGTCTGGCCAGCCCTTAAACGCCTTGTGTGTTGTTCACAACTGGTAGGAAAAAATGGTGGCCTTGTGGCCCTTGTGGGTATTCTGCTTTATGCCTAAAACCAATGCTGACAGTTTGGATATTCTAGGATTAGACCAAAAGGGGAAGGAAAGAAAAAGCTGCATAAGGATATTTTCACACCACCCACTAAATGCAGGTTGGCCTTCCATATGTAATAGTATCTGTACCATACAGGTTTTATCAAAAGCCCCTCCCTCTCCCCTCATCCCCCCCCCCCCCCAAAACAAAAAGATTTTTTTTTTTGTTGACTTTAACAACTTCTGGAGGATCAATTTTCAGCTTTACTGGTATTCCAGGGACACTGATAAGCATAGGGTTGCCTGTGAAAGCTATGTGCTGTCCACATTTGAAGGACCTCCACTAGGTACCAATAGAAAAGTTTAGTAGCCTGAAGTTCTTTGTAGAGCAGGTCATACTCATAAAGCAATACTAAGGGTACTCTGGGGATGAGTAGTAGGTTGAAAGGAAAGATGGGAGGTTGTTACTAAGTGATCATTCATCAAGTGATCATTGGCAAAGAGCCAAGGAATAACCATAGACAATTCAGAAGCCTTGGGAGATAATTTGTCTATGGTTATTCCTTGGCTCTTTGCCTATGCAGAGAGAACTTTACTTTTTTATTTATCAGTAGTCTGAGTACTTACGTTTCTTCTCAATTAAAGAATAGATTGTGTAAATTTTATCAATTTATGAGTATCAACAATTTTTTTTTAATTAGCATCAGTTGACAATGTCATGCCATTATGACATACACAGATATCACTAGAATTTTTTTTACCTACCTATCAAAATACATTAAGAAAATATAAAAGAAAAAAATCCCTTTCTCTCAGTGTGTGCCTGCAGCAACTTAAAAGAAAATGATGAATGAGCAAAATGTAGGAGCAAAGGCTCCCAAAGCAAAGTAAGTGGCATGAATATGTTATGTATTTTCAATTAGAAACAACTGTTCTGAGTACATAAGCAATCATATTCATTTATATCTGGGGTAGAAGCTTGAAGATTCATTAAATGCAAAGGAAGCATACATAAAATGAAGTCCTGCTTTCTTTCCTTCAAAAAAACAACCCTGAACTTATTTAAAGAAAAACTTAATATTTTATGATAGTATTTTCCACACTAGATTTCTGCTAATGCCTAAGTCATCATGGATAAACATACATATATTTAAACAGAGAAAAGACACACTCAGACTAAAAACTGAGACATAGAAAAACCACTAACCTGAATACTGATTATTCATATGAATCATTAGTTAAATAGAGGTTAGAACCAAAAAATATGAGTTGCTGTTTCTATTTATAGTTTTCAGGGTTGTGTGACATTTCTAAGGGCTTTTTTTGTCACACCCAGTTGCTTTATGTTGTTACACATAAAGATAAAAACCATATAAAAAGAATAGCCTATTTTGCTAACATTCATCTAGTAAACATCCTGTCTCTGCATTTCCTTCAAGCATTTCCTTCTTTATTCTCGACAAATCTCAGGCAATTCCTGTGTTTTTACCATCTGGGTTATGCATGATTTCCACAGAAGGATACATCAAAATAAAGAAAAACACATGAGAAATATTTAGCAAATGTGGATGAAACATTGAATATTTCCAAATACCCTCTGAGAAAAAAAAAAAAAAAAAAAGAAAGAAAAAAACAGTAAGACGATTGATACCTCTTGAAGGACTTAACTTTATTCATGCAACTAAACTACTTATACCAGGACAACTCATGTATGTAATTTTAAACCCTCCTGTAATTGTTCACATGCCAGGACCATATTTTCTACAAACCAAGAAAAGTCATCTGTCTAAACAACAGCAGCAACAACAAATGAAGCATATCTTTTATCACATCTTAAGACCACCCATATATCATATGTCTACATTTTATAATCATTTTACAAGACTATTTCATATTCAAGAGAAATAAGTACTTCTCATGACAGGTGTTACAGTGGAATATTGTGGGAGTTAAACTGTAGCTATAGAAAAATTTGTTCAAAAATAATGCATGCACTGCATAAACGCATTAGCAGTAATTGCGTTTTTTAACATCAATTTAAAGGAGCAGTGTAATTCTTCCTTACACTCCTCCTGAAGTTTGCACTATATGATTTGTTTTACAGTTAGTCACTTCTGCTAAAGTCAGTCCTCTTCCTACTAAAAATTTCACATATTTTATCTACAGACATGAGAGGATCTAGACAATAAATAAGCAATATGAGGAAAGATATAAATATTAGAAGTTTTCAGTTCACAAAAACAATGTAACAGCCATTAAAAGACAAGTCAGACTTCTAGAACATCTTCACCCTTCCCTCCTCCAGCACTGACCTCTTTCTAAATAAAAACTGTGAACATGTCCTCAGCCCCAGCAAACATTTTTCTCTTTAACAAAACTCCTCTGAGTCACGCTCTGTTCTCCATATGCCATAATAAAACAATCTCACAATGGATCTTCTCAGGCTTTTGCTTTGCCTCTTTTACTGTTTTGCTACCCTCTGCTGGCTCTCTTTTTTCTTTCAGATAAACAGAACCTGCAGATCTTCAATTTGAAAGTTTTTCCTAAAGTGACTTCAGGAATCATGTTAGAGGCTGGGAAAAGAGGAAAGCCTGATTGAGTTCTTTAATTTCTGTTGTCATAAACAGATAATTTCATCCAGATAATTAGCCTTCAATGAAATTTCTTAAAACCAAAAACTCCAAAGCATATCACCATTATGCATACTCAGATATCCTATACAATGCATGTTCATTGAGTTTGATGCACAAAATAATAAATATGCCCATATTTTTGGCAGAATCCCCTAAACGAAAATATGAAAATCCTTCCAAATATTTCTGCATCATTTGGATGCGGTTTCTGTATGTGCTTGATGTTCACATTCTTTCATCCTCTTTTTTTCTGTTCTGTATTTGTATGGGTCTCAGGATAAAAAAATAACAGTGGACATCTAGTAACAAATTAGGCAGAGGCTTCTGGCTTAGTTTGATAATTAGAAACTTAAATACAGAGTTAGCAAAAAAGGTATATACCTCGGCAGGATCAAGAGATGGTATGTTCAAATCAGGTCTGATAAGGCACAGATTTGTAATCTGGGATCAGATCCCAGGAAAGAGCAGTAGTGTGAAAAAGACCTGTGAGATGCCTCTTCTGATGCCGCATGTCGTGGCTGGAGCTGTTATTTCAGTTCAGGCCTTTGCATTTGGTCTGAACTAAGTTGGAGATGGGCATGTGTCTGCCCCCTCTTGGCCTGATTCTGGATCTGCCTTGTAGCAGAAAATCTGCTGGTGTTTCCTAGACACTTGACTGACCCTACTGTCCATTACTACAGCTGCTCTGTCCTCATTTTTTTCAGATACTGTGTGGCTGCCCCATGCCTTGATGCTGACAGTGCTTTCCTCTAATTTAAAAGAGTTGAAGTGTTTCTTAAGACATACGCTTGGTTTCCTGACAGTCTCTCCAACGGTTAAAAAAAAAAAAAAAGTAGATCATAAAGTCTTTCAGTTTAGAAACTATTTCCATGGGGGTGTTATTATTTAATTATTTTTCCCTCTTCTAGGCAATCCATCTGGACCTAAAGTATGAGAGTTATTAGAATCAATGAGAAAAACCTGACCTATGTTAATTGTCCAAGCTCAGGTGTTCAGCCTGTATCAGAGTGGGAAATTGAAACCAGATCTCTCAGTGTCTAGTCCAGTGATGTAGCTCATGGGCTTTCCTGACTCTGAAAGTAAAGATATCTGAACTGACTTGAGTCTTGAAATGTTAAGTGTACTTGTATACTCTAACATTATGAATCAAACCTTTTAAAACAATGTTATGAAATGCATCATAACTTTCTCATTACAAATAATGACCCACTGTACTCTGACTAGCTGGATGCCTACTCACATTTTTCATATGGCATCTGTTATGGAAGCATCGGGCTTCAAATCTAGAAGCATGGAGCCAAAGGGGGATCTGGCAAACTGCTAATTCAAAAAAAGTCTCTTTGCTTTTATACTCTGAAGTCATCAACAATTTTACAGCTGTAAAGTATGTTAAAATGTCCCAGTATGCTCCTGGCAGGGTCATGATTTTTTGGTGCCTGAGAGGCCAGTGCAGCGTGGTTTGACAGATGTTTGAGTTAGGATAAAATGACATCTGTGCTCCCACTGGAGGGCTGGTACAGTCCTGCACAACATGCCAAATGAAGATCTATCAGGAAGGTTTCAGTTTGACAGATAAATTGCCCATCCAAGACTTTTCAGTGCTAGGGCATCCAAGATAGTGCCCCACTTACGTTTTGTGTAATGTATAGGGATCTTAATCAGCTCTGTTAACATTTTAACAAACTGAGTTTGCCTTTGGTACTTCAGATAATTAGGTTTGTACACATCTTCAAAGCTAAATCCTAGGAGAAAGAGAAAATGCAGAAACCAACAAACTTGCAAACCTTCCTTTTGGCCTTTTTGGAAGATGAGTGCAAGTCTTGTTTTTTCCCCAGTCACTGAGGACCTCCCTGGATCTGCATGGCCTTTTGGAATCTTGCAGGGAAGTCTGTCAGCACTTTCAACACCCTCAGACCCACCCCGTCTCATCCCGTGCACCCAGATGGGTCAACCTCTCTCCAATTACCCCATCTCGATGCTCAGGAACTGCTGTTTTTTCTCTGTTTGAACCCTTCCACTAAGCATGAAGTCCTGGCAGGCCTGTCGTGAGGCAAAGGCAGTATTTAGTCCCCTAGCCCTGTGTCGTTGGTCGCTAAATCAATCAGCATCTCAAGCACGGCATCAGTAATTTAGCTACAGAACAGCTACAGAGCTAAATCTCTTAAGAGACCACAGCTTTGGGAATTGAAGCATGTTAGTTGGGAAGTTAACATAAATTATTAGTCTGAAATTACCCACTGAACTACAAACTGTGACACCATTTAAAGAAAATACCAAATATTTTTTCTTGGTTTACTATATATTGCAGCACCTGGAAAGGTATGAAGCGCTTTCCTTGTGTACTTTTCTTCTGCCTGCTGAGATGTCGTTGTTCCATTGCAGACTGAAGCTGTTTCAGAGTCTGGCAGGAAGCACTGACTCTGTACTCACTAAATGTACTGCTTCAGGTACCCCTGAAATCATTTACATTCTCACTTAAGAGAAGGGCCAATATTTGGTCTGCCTGAGTGAAGTGGCATTTCTAAACCGATTCTGGTGATCTTTCTATATACTGACATCTGACTTGCTGCAGACTAAGCCAAGTAATCAGTTAATTCTGACTGAAATTAACATCACATAAATGCAAACTGTATGGAACTTGCATCTCTGATATGCTCGAGTTGTAAGAGCTTTCAAGAATTTTGGACTTTCTGTTCAAATCTTGCCTAAATTTTGAACAGACAAAATCAAGCTTTTTTGAAGAGAACATATTAATTGAATTAGTTTCCTAGTATGAACAATGGCGTTCATCAATCAGTATTTGCATTTCTTGAACTTTTTTATTCCTGTAAAAGTGCAGGCATAATGACTTTTTTTTTCATCGATTTTGTTATTAAGTATATTAAGTGATTGGTTTTGCACTGCCATTTTGCACCATCCACTGCAACATCTAAAAAGTCCTAATTTTCTATGTGTCTCTCTAAAATTGATTTTTCCATTAAGAAGCTTCCTAAATATTGAAGCACCGTGACTTCATTTTATGTCACCTAAGTGATTTTTTTTTAATATTCTTGTAAACATTTAGCTGACCTGTAGGTTAGCAGTATTTTTACTAGCAACCTGGCATGACAAAGTGATTGATTTTTTTGCAACGCATTGTTACCATGATACTAAGCTTGCAATATCAGAACCATCTTCTCTGCTCAATATAACTTCTGATTTTCAGATTTCATTACAGCTGTATCATACTATTCATATGATTGCCTTCAGCAAGGGTACAATCCAATAAGCAATTTATCAATATTAATTCCATTCTTCCTTTATCAAGGACACAGAACTCCTTGAGTTTAAAATACATAAGGGTATAACACTTCCCAGAAACTCTCACACATTTCTGTTCAGTTAGTGTTGATTCCTTTTGTCATTTTGACACTTCAGAAAAAAAAAAAAAACTTTCTTTTAAAATAGAGTAGTCTTTTATACTTTTATAGTAGTGTAGTCAACCTTGTACTTCTGGTAGTGTTTGCAACCATCTTCATAAACTGTTTTGTTTGTTTTTTCCAAATCTTTACTTTGATTCTTCGTTAGTATCTTGGTTTCTTTGGCTGCTTTCCAGAAATAAAGTGCTTTGCTAACATTTTGAGGTGTTCAAAAGAGTGAAAGTATTTTCTGATGACACAAGAGTTGTAGACTTCAGTTTGCTTCTAAATGTTTTCATTTGAAAAGCTAGGACCATGAGGGCCTTTGGGCTATGTATTAGTCTACAGCTTTTCAGAAAGAGGTTTAGTATACTTGCCACAATGGGTCAGTGAAAGTCATTGAACTGAGAGAAAGAAGAGAGGAAACTTCTCTGCCTTCTGGCACACCATGATATGCATGAGGAGAAAAATGTGTAGACAGTGTTTCAGAAATGTAGAAATACAGGATATCAGACATTCAGTTTCTTCTGCTGTGAAGATGGAGCAAGTTTAGTGCTACAGACAGCTGAGCTGTATTCCCTTACTGTGGGATTTGCATTATTTTTTGTAGTTTTGTAGGGGTTTTTTTGTAGTTTAGATTAAAAAGAAGGCATATACTAAGATATAGACTTACATGCACTAAGATATAGCCCCAAAATAAAGGCTTAGTGAAAGGCACCTTTCAGCTGTAAGGAATCATTTACAATATGCCTAAGTATTGTAGCATGCAGCCTTGTTATACATAGAGTTTCCTCACAAACATGTTCTGAAAAGTAGTATAAATTTTTCTCATGATCTCCAGGTTTAACATCACTTTTAATTAGTATTGAGATAGACCTCCAGTTTGTATGAACAATCCACTACTGTAAAAACAGCAGGAGGTGAATTTTATTCTCTGAAAGTACAAAGGATGTGTGGAGCTGACAGAAAATGAAAGACAACCTTTAGTATGAATTTTGTCAGCTGATTCTCCTTTTCATGAGGGCAATAATGATATCAGTTGAATGTCAGGTCATGCTGATTTCATTTCTCTGAGGGCAGTAAGACATTCATCAAAAAAAAAAGAAAAAAAAATTGCAAATGCTCTTATTTCCTTTTAAGCAAGCATCAGTGGCTTCTGTTTACATTAATGAATTTTCTTGTATGTCTGGAAAGGAAAAAAAAGTCTTTCCAGTAGATGCCACTTCAGGGACTTGGCACATTGCAGTAGGACCCTGCGCAGAGACTTTCTGACATCTCCAGAAAGCCTGGAAGGAAGTGCTGAGTCCTGGCAGGACATTGCATGCCAAGCCTTTGAGCAGGCTTTTTTGAGGGGAACCTAGAGGAACATACGTTCACTGTCATGAGAACCAGTTCATCACTACCTGTCACTTCTTTTGTGACGGTGATTTCAAAAGGTGACAGGGATAGGAATGGCGAGTGAAATGGCTCCTTACAACACTTTGGCATTTGTTGTCTCTTCAGTTCACTGAACTTCGCTCTGCTAAGAGACTGGGGAAGAATCTACTATTTCCTGTTCCATCTTCCACCAAGATCATATGTTCTCTGTATATTTAATAATCCCAATTGTTTCAAGGCTTTTTCACCAGAAAAATTCTCTTATGTCTCTAATAACTTGCTTTATGTTTGTATCTTTATTTAAGACAGGATGACCTTAATATATAGATTTTATCTCACTTTTGTTTATGATAGTGCTGTGGGAGTAAATATCTGTTCAAGATTTAAACACTATTTTTAACTAATAAAAACATAAACAAGAATAAAACAATCTGTCATCTCCCTCCTTAAAAGCAACCAAAAAATAATCAGCATCAAGTTTGTACAGGTATGTTGCATATATGTACAATCACAGATTTCTGAAGTATTAAGGACAAATAAAGATAATGTATCTACATATGTAATTCTATATACTGAGTATCACTCTATATCTTTCTCTAAAAATAACCTGTTAACTTCTTTGTTTCTTTTATCACAATGGCTTATTGAGCTCTCCCCTATGATGTGCAGGTCTTTCTCCTGAGTGGTTACAGCTAATTTATGACCTATCAAGGTACATGAAAAATTCAGATGATTCCTCCCAGAGTTAAGGGAGCTTCCAGAAGAGATGCTTTGGGAATTCACCTGAGATCAGAACTGAAATTTTCTGATATTTCAGTATCACATTGCAAGCAGCTGTTTAATATTTTCATGTCTGCCATTTGGCCTCACTAGACCTGCAGCAGGATTACACTTTGCCGTTCTAATTAAATAGACTTATATTTTGCTTTTATTTCTCAAGGTCAGTCATTCTCCATAAGATCTGCTGAATCTATTACTAGATTGAATCACTTCTTAATTACAGAGAGAAGATAAAACAGACCCAGTGGAAGTTCTGTTGGTCCTATAACTAAGTTTTAAGTCACTTTGAAGAAAGAAAATAAATCATTAGGAAAATCACTGAGATATGAAAGTCCAGCTATGAGGAATAATTGTGGAAACTATAACATAAATTATACGGTACCACACAGGATTCTGCTAGATTCCTAAAGGGGAATAGAATGTATTTATGAAATATCTCATTATGTCCAAGAAAATAGAAACCTCCCTAAAAGCCTTTTTTTTCAGTTTTTAAAAGAGATAGGATTTCTGTTATTAGATTTTGAGTAAAATATGAGCATGTTTCCTTCCTTCTTGTATCAGCATACTTTCAGAAAGAGCAAACTTTCAGAAGTGCAGTCAGGAGAGCTGATGACTATGTGCAGAATCAGAGTCATAGTTCAGAATATAGGAACTGGCAGGCAGGTAGCATTGGAGGTTCCCAGAGAAGCTCAGTAGGCTGTGGGAAAGGCTTACCTGTCAGATAGCAATAGGATATATTTGTATAGCATGGAGATAGGTTAAAACAGGCTCTCAGTGAAACCTGAAATAGCATATAGTGGAAAAAATATGGCCTTTGCAGATCTTGCACTTGTTTGTATTTTTAAACTGTACTTGTTTAGTAGTTTGGATGAGTGAATAAGAACCAGATATCAAAAGAGTTTCCATTCCCACTCAGTAGTTAAGCAGCTAGGGCTGATGCTGAATCTATGCCTGAGAGTGACCAGACCCCTGCCCTGGGACTGGAACTGTCCTTCTTCTGTTGCAATATCCATTCTGTGTGGTATAAATAATTAAGCATCCATCAGGACTACAACTAGCACCCAAATACTAGATGAGCCAGTCACATTTTCTTTACCTCTGTAGCATCCCATGCAACTGGAACATCAGAGAGATATCCACATCTCGCATCCTATGTGCCAGTGGTTGACTCTGATTCATACTCTTGTCTTTGCTCAGTCAGAAACAGAGACGTGCTGTCTTCCGGCTATGTGATTTAATTAATGCACTGCATGATTATTCTGCTGCTGGAATTCTTCTGTTTTCCATAAAATATGTAAACAGAGAAAAGACAAGTGACACTGCCAGCAGTGGTGAGAAAGTTTGCCTGTAAAGTGTGAAAGATTAATTATTTATTCAAGTCAGTAGAGTTTCAATAGGAGACTCGAGAAGAACTCTCTCTCTCTTTCTCTCTTTCCCTCTCTTTCTGTCTCTCACTTTGTCTCTTTCTCACCCAAGAGAAATTGGGGTACTGTAGGAAAATTCAGTTTCTTATTCCTCAGGAAATAAAATATATGCTGTTGATCAGGTGCTCTACCCAAGCAAAGCAGCAGCACTTAAATGCTCCACCTAACCTGCATTTCTTTTTCTTTTTCTTTCTTTCTTTTTTTTTTTTCTTCTTTTGGAAGAAATGTTTGTGCTGACTAAAATAATTTTTGGAGTGTGGAACTGTCTTTTCAAGGAAACAATATGACTCCATACACCGATACACCTTTTTTTTCTTTTTTTTTTTCCTTTTTTTGCCATCCACTCAGCCCTCAAGCCCTCTTTGCCTCCTCATTTCAGAACTCATCTTTAAACTTGCTGCTGCTGCTCACTCCTCTTCCACCCACACAAAATATACTCAGAATTGGCTTCAGATTTATTAGTCAAAATTTGAATCTGTTAACATATCTGCTATATGTTTTAGAATCATATATGTTTCACTGAAATAGGATAGCCTGACAGAGCACATTCTTAGCTTCAGGTTATCTACAACTAGTCGACAGCACAGGGCAATAAGCGAATTCTGTGAATTCAGTTTATAAAGGGGAAAAAGTGGACACAGTGTGAAAACCATTCTGAGTAATTGCAAAGCAGAATTCCAGGAACTGCAAAAATTGTCAAGGATATTGTTTCATGTATAGCCTAATTTGGATGCAAATATTAAAGACCATTATTTAACTGTGTTATGCAAGAAGCAGTTTTTTTTCCATTCCATTTAGATGTAAAATTTTAGAAAAGTGGCAGTGAATGTCTGTGTTCAATATTTCAGTAATACTCATATTTCTGGAATACTTCAGCATACTATCAAAAAAAGTCTTTACTATAGTGAAGGGAAATCAGAAAGCACAGAGAAAATTGAAAACTGGTTAGGAAAGATTAAGACTGGTGGCCCAAATAAATGCTGGCACACTACACAGATTTGCAGATAACATTTCCCCAAAAAGAGTAGTGACATAAAGGAACAAAATAGAGAAAAAGGAACATTAAGAAAATCACTCAGAGTGAAATGTGCTACATTGGTTTTTTATTGTTGCTCAGCATGACTTGCAGTGTGAGCCCAAACCAGTACCCTGACTTTGAGAGGTCTGAACATTATTGTCTAAAGCCTGAAAGTGTCTAAAGTTCAGGACAAAACAGGAATTCAAACATGATTTTTAATATTTCACATAATGCAATAGCAATTCAAGCTCTAGTACTAAACTTGTACGTGGCATTTATGCCTTTTGCACAGCCTTGCATCTTCCCAAGCACTGGTCACCCGCAGAGTAGGGGACACATGAGCAGATGTTCCTCACTGCAGCATCTCAGAATATGCTAGTTCAAGTGTTGGAAGCGATCTAAGCATGGTGCCCTCTCTAAAGCACAACAACCCTTCCAACACAGAGTACACTGCTTAGATGTAGCCTGCAGCTACTTAGTCCATTCTGAGTTCCTTGATACTACAGTGCCTGGCTCAACTACCAACAATGACTAATGGGTAAAAGTTCTAATGGCAATGACTAACTTTAAGAACTTTGCACTGCCCTGCAGTGCAGCTACACCTTCAAATCCAGAGATATTCCCAAGATCAGAAAGCAGTACCTAATTCTACTCATTTCAAATGAAAATGAGCTTTCAGTGAGAGAGTTTCATTTGTTTCATTTTTTCCTCTTGAATTTTTCACAGTGCCCAGTACCATAAAAATAGACTCTATCAATGTCCATGAAAAGAAAGTCACAGGAACACAGCAGACAAATCAAAATAAATAATAGGTTAAAGAATCACAAAGAATCAGATAAAAATAAAAGATAACATTAGCTTCATCTGAAAATTAGAATATAGCACAGGAAAGGATTAAAGAAGTTTTTTTATTGACTATGACATCTTTGAAGATCTTCTTCATTGGTGAGAACAGAAATAACAGATTTAACAGATACATACACACACACATAGATATATAGCAGTTATTTTTAAAAGTGTGAATGAATCAAAAATAAAAATGCCTATTTAACAAGGGTATTTTAGGAGTGAAAAATATTTATGAAGCTACAAAGACACTATGATTATTCACTGTATTTTTTAATATAAAATTGCATATAACTGACTGACTTTAAAGTAAAATAAGCAGTTATTATAGCTTATCCTAGCTGTCCAGTTAAGCTAGTTATTTGCTTACTGCTTGTGGTGAATGGTTAGTGGTTAAGCTCAAAAAGAGCAACAGCTCTGAAGATGCCCTGATCCTCTTTATAGTTCAGGGTAAGGGTCCCCGTGACTGGAGCTCTACAGAGGCTTGTATTGTGAATTGCTATTTTAGTTTAAATCCTCTATAAAGGATAGAATCACTCAATTCATTCAGGCTGTTGGCCAGCAAAGCTTCCCCAGACTTTTTATATTTTTCATCTCTTTACCTCTGCATCCCTTCTTATAGCTCCCCTGCAAAAGCCTATGAAATACCTTTTAAATATTCTAATGTGGTGAAGGATATATTTATATTTGTTTGCTGCAAAAGTACGGCTAATGTTGGGGTAAACTGAACAACTGTTATGGGGTAGGGCTCCCTTTCTAGTAATGTGGCATATATGACTACTATAAAACCTCAGCATTCGAAAAAATTTTGGGTTTCCTTCTCATACGAGTGGTTTCAAAGGCTGTTACTCCCAAATTATACAGGTAGAGCTAATATTAACCCCATTGAATAAGATTTTCTCCCATTTAAATTGTTTTTCTCAAACAACCACCCTCATTTAGAATGAAAGAAAAATAACATCTTTTAATAAAGCCTCTTCAAAACTCTTTCTAACTAACCTCATAAGACCTATTTCTGCACAGAAAGTTAAATCAGCATTTTCTTATTATATTGATTTTCCACTTACAGTAACTGTGAAGTTTTTCAGGCTTCCTAAAAAAGAAAAAAGGATCAAAGTAATCCAATTTTTATAACCTAACGAATA